>NC_047153.1:19996211-20093711 GCF_009819705.1 Hippoglossus hippoglossus
CTCAGTCTCTTGCTTCTGAAACAAAGGCATAAGCATCACAAACAAAGTTTTAAGACATAAGTACATACTGTCAGAGAACATGAATGATTTACACTCATCTTTATTCCAAATCTGAAAAAGTTTTTCTCAATCTCTGACTCACAAGGATCATTATTGTTAAGTCGTATGAAAAGTTAAGTCATATGAAAAGTTAAGTCAGTTAAGTCATATGAAAAGTTTTTTCTGCATTTAATGAAATACATTTATGAGGCAACATTTGCTCTAAGTAGACCATAAAAATAGAAATGACTGTCAGCTCTATTTTAATTGACTTGCATTATTTGACTCCTGCATTTAAATAAACTAACTGGATAAAGACTCTTTATTAACTACATTAACATTTTGATTCAATCATCAATAATGTAAATATTTGAGTGTGCACTGTATCTGTCAAAAATAAAAATCTAACTCTAGTTGACAAGCATCAGTGCGCTGATATGTTTCAGCCAAGAAGTAGCTGTGAATGAATATATTCAAACTGAGCACAGTGATCAGCTGGTAAACTGCTTTTCTCTTCATCACTGTACTTGTTATTTGTGTTAAAGTTATCGATAGAATTTTCCTGAGTGATTGAAGCAGAAAACACAGATATCCTGCAGCGTCTCTGGCCATCATCAGGGCCGACACTGGCATCAGCCGCCCGGAGTCCGGTTACCTTCAACTTTAGTCTGAGTTGGTGGCCTCGGCAAAATCCCAATCACTGTCCCGGCCAGAGCTCGGGGTGTCTGCCAGCGCGTGCTGGGGCCTTGCAGCATTTCCATCTGGCCTCTGGGGAGTCGCACATCAATTGCTCTCAGCTAAATGCACTCACATATGAATATTTCAGTACAATTTAATGTTTCAGCTACAGCCCCAAAGGAGCAGAGCATCAATTTGTGAACACAGTTCTCCTGGAGTTAAAAGCCAGGCTGGATAATACAGTATGAAAGGCGCTGTCAATCTAAAGGGCCTTTTTGAGAGAGACAGAAAAAAAAAGAGAAAGAAAAAGAAAAGCGAGCCCCTTTCCCTTCAGAATCCAGCTGCATACAGTACAAGCAGCTTTTCAAAGTTCCCTCTGGAAAGTAGGCGACTGGGGCAGCTTTTGGTTCACCAGAGTCACCGGCCAATTTGCCAAGCTCGGTCAGCTTCCCCGAGTCCTGGCCGTCTGCCATTTGGGCTCCACACGCTCACTCACAAACACACACACACACACACACACACACACACACACACACACACACACACACACACACACACACACACACGCCCAGCTGGTGGAGGGACTGGGTCAGGGAGCCGTGCACCTGCTGTCCTGTTAGTAAAATACCCCAAAGTGATCCTGAAACTGCTTCCTTCACACAGAAAAGCTTCCCTCAGGTGTGAGAACATGAGTGATCTACAAAACACGCAGATTGTGACACAACTGAGATAATCAGTTGGTCGGTAAGCAGCAGAATCCCAAAGAGCACAGGGAAGAAGAATAAAGCACCGATGTAAACGATATGTGAAATCATCCGACTCATTTGAGTTGTAGAGCCAGGTATATATATGTTCAGTGCATTTTTCAGGGTAGTTTCAACGGACAATTATTTCCATCATCTGCAGATTATAACCTCAATTATGTTCCTCAATTGATCAGTTTAAAATGTCGGGAAACTGTAAAAAAAAAACTCCCCATCACAATGTCAATGGGCCTTGGGTGTAATTTACAGGGATCCAGTAGAACCAGACTAATAATTATACCATCACACTGAATGATAAATATTCACTGTTATAAAACACAGTTAAGTGGTTGGCTTTCTCAATTCAATTAATTGAAAAACAAAATTTCACCCCAATTTTTTTGTAACTACTTTTGCTCCCAGCTAGTTTTTATTATCTGTCTAATATGATGTACAAATAGTAATGATTCATAAGGTATATCAAGCTATTGTCCATTAGTTAGAAATAATAATTGTGGAACTATCCAGAGTATTTGAACATGCGGTTTGACCTCAGCCCCCACAATGTTCAACCCAAAATTATGCTCTGAGCTAAAGCAACTTTTTAGTCTCCTGGTTTTCTACCACCACATTAAAAAACATAGAAACATACAATTTAAGTTATTTTAATATGTAATGCAGTTTTTTTTTATAAAACATAATTAGATTTTTCCATGTACTTAATTAAATGGAAAGATTAAAAGCTTTAACAAGTAGGTTGATAAAACATCAAACAATGCATCAAATGTGCAGCCCTCTTGTCCGATTCATAGACGTTCCTGTTATTTTGTCCCCCTCCTGCCTCATGTCTTATTTCACTCGAAACAGTTATTGCGACAAAAATATATATATTTTAAAATTTTACCTTCTCAGCAAATATTATTTACAGAGCAGCCTCTTCCGTGTGTGCGGAGGCGTCACACATTAAGTGGCAGTGTTGTTTTGACTGGTCCAGAGATGCTTCTTTCCTCATTTAAGTGACACAGCCTCTTGTTAAACCCACTGATCAGCAATGAGACTGCCGCTTTGTGCTGACGAGAGCGGCTGATAATAAAATACAAAGTGTGCATTTGTAAAATAAAGCCGGCGACTGACAGTTACACTAATAAGGCAATAATGGCGCTGGTTCCTCAGCCCAACAATGCAGAGCTGCCCTGAGGCACCAATCAAAAATTAATACTAATTATCATGTGAATACTGCATTAACTCAGAAAGATGATGAATTATGAATCTGCAACATGCTTCCCCTCTCAGAGCGTCCTCGCTTGCATGAGGATGTGATTTTCTTTTTCCTATTTTCTGGCAGAGGCCTTTTCGAGCACCTGTCACAAAAGAAATAACTGTGCAGGCAGACATACCATCAGTGTTGTGTTATAAGCAATATATTGTAACCATGTCTTCAAAGTAATACCTGAACCTTTGGCCTGAAAGTCACTATGAGATGATTTGAGGAGATATCTGTTTACACATTTTTAATATCTTATAACCCGAGTGCTTGTATTAATTTCACTTTTGGCTGAGTCTGGACACAAGAGTCAGACTCAGAGCACTTAAAGCCAAACTCACTATTGGTTCTGGTAAATCATTTAGAGCTTTAAACAATTAACTACATATCAGCAAGTTGAATTGTTGGGAAGGAGCAAAAAGGTCCAAATAGATACTGTTTATTATATAAAATATAGTTTAGCATAGTACACAATGTCCAGATTGTGGCAGTTTAAACAATACTGATATAATGTTTTTATAGTATCATTTATAGTATTTATATTTATATACTGGGTTTGATCAATCTGATTCAGGTGTAGTAAAGTATATGTTACATATAATATGTCTATACATTTCATTAACGGTTATCAGATTGGATTATTCCAATGCATAACCAAAATAAATTGAGCTCAATCCCAACAAAAATTAATTTAAATGTTGATCATAACTAACACACATACACACACATACACACACACACACACACACACACACACACACACACACACACACACACACACACACAGAAAAACAAAATCAGTCCATTCACAGAGCCACATGTGTGTAAGAAGAACATGAGCAGAGAGAAAACCTGAGCTTGAGGTTGTCACTGCTCCTCGTCCTTAAATATATAAAACAAAAACATAAAGATCAGCTGGAGTAAGAGTTTGAGTTTTGAAATACTCATGCTACAGATTTTTGTTTTTAAACAACAGCAGGACCTGGACAGGCCATAAATCACAAAATTAAATGTTATCTTCTATGATAGTTATACTGCTGAATATTGTCTCTTGGTATGTTTATGATTCTTTATTTCATTGTTTGGTTAAGTTCACAGTGAAATATATTATCTACATTTAAAATTGTTACCAAAAGGATGTGAATAAAGGACAAAACACTTTTTGCAAAACTATAAGAAAGAGGTGAGTTTTACCCAGGAATTATTTAAAAAATGGATGGAAACAAAAGTGGTTAATCATATTTAATTATAAGTGCAGTTCAAAAGCTGTTTTGATTTTCTCGTTGCGCATCCTCATCCACAGCAACAAGATCTCACACAAAACATTTTAATGACAGTTAATAAACCATCTGCAGAAAACTCAACTCACTGTGTTGACATGGGTTTAATAGTGTTTCTATGTGAAAACAACAAACAAACATTATAATATAGACGCTGCAACAGCCGTGAACAAACTGGCACAACTTCAGCTGATTCCAGCCTGGGGAGTTCGAGGGTGGGGGGGGCATTGTAAATTACTTATGGGTCTGACAATAGAGGCAAAGTGCCACAGAACCCTAAAACATTCAAGAGAAAACGAGTCACTGTGAAAAGTTCAGTAATGCGGCCCCCCTGAATTCCAAACAAGAACATTTGGCTCTTGCCAAAGTTTAAGTGGACGATTTCAGTAGCACATGTATATTTCATGAGGTTAATGGGCCCCATCAAGTTGTGATTAGAGATTCTTCTGGGATGCTGGAGTGACAGCTACGACGGCTGGGCTGGATCCAGCCGTTATTAACAGCTCAAAAACAATGATGCTGCATGTGATATTTCATTGTACGTTGAATGTATATAAAATAACCACATAGCCCGACCTTTGAACTGGAGCATGAGCCAAACAGTGCTCTTAGTTATAACAATTAACCTTATATTATATAGTATATATTACAGCATCGGCTACACATTGTGGGTTAATGCTGTGAACCGGAGCATCATGAACCTTCACTTCACACTTAATGCATTAATCACAACATCACCAGGGTCCATGGTCCTTGGATTTGACCTCATTGATATTTGATGTTTCCAGTTTAAACATTGCGGAGGAAATTCTTTAAAAGCAGCCACAGCAGTTTTAGACGTTCAAAACTCTCACAAATCTTTATTGACACTGACTAAGACTATAAAACTGATGGTAATTGTTATAATGAGATCTCCAAGGCCAGCATGAAAAGGTTGAGTGAACAGAGGTCGAGCTCAGTCTGTTTTTAAAACTACCTGCATCAAATTTCGATTACATTCAGGGCACGTTTATATTAAGAAAATAATTCGGCTTGAAAATGACAATGTAAAAATTACATTTTAAAGCAACTGACGCTGGCGACTCAGTCACGTCGAATCACCTGTTACGCACTTTATGCAGAGTAAGGTCTAGTCGAGAAAAAAGATCAATATGAACTCCACTAAAATATGTAAGGTTTAGTTAATGCATCCTAATTCAATTTAAACGCCATTAGCTCTGTCAGCTGACAAAGCTATTTGCAAATCACAGATTACAAAACGAGGTAACTTATTAAAAATAAATACACACACACACACACACACACACATATATATATATATGAATATTGAGAGGATACAACCATCACAACTTTATTTTGCAAACTTATGATCTATAGTAAGATTTTTAATATTTACAGCTGTATTTAAAATCATACATTTGATTTATATTGATCATAGCAAGATTGATTTCCTTTGTGATATAATTTGCATTGTTCAGTTTTTCAGGCGTGATGAATCAGGAATTAATGGCATATAACAGAAAAAGAAGTCTACAGTGATTTTTCTGAAATTGAACCACTTTCAATTTCCAAAATCAGTTAAATTCCTGTGTGAATTTTTTGTAGACCAAAAAAGATTGGAATAATAACACTTTTTATCTGCTATAAAGGCCTTGATATGAATCATATTGTGCGGCTCAGCCTGGTGAAGTAAGTCCAGCTCATGTATGTGAGCTGGACTGACTTCATGTCAGCTAGGTGTCTTTACTTTTTCAGGAGACACAGGATGCAGTAACGGCCACGAGTGAAAACGTCTCCTCCTGCCTGCCTGGCAGCAGCGATGCAATTTAATATGATAGGGGTGAGGTTGTTGTTGCAAAGTAAGTTTGAGACAGGGGTAAAAAATTATAAATCCCAAATAATAATATCTTCAGGTAAATACTGTAGTTATATGTCATTCTCAAGGCTTGAGTAAGTTGGCATAACATCTATCACATCAGTGAAAAAGGATTTAACTCAACTGTAAAACAGAGTTGAAGGATTAAATTCTTTGTCCTAAATTAACCTTGATTTAACTATGCACTGACACAGCCACACAAAGTCCCAACATAAATGTCAAGCTTTTATAAACTTCTCCTCTTGATGTGGGTATGAGGACAAAGTCCAATGAAAATTATGAGGGGGAAACAATTATAGAGACAAGTTAAAGAAGAGTTGAGGTGCGTGAGACAGAAGACGTTAAGAGGCACATTGGGGGGTCACCTGATGAGCAAACTGAAGATGTCAGGAGTACAGGGGGAGCACACATGTGGCTTTCAAAATGAGAAAAACTGATTTAGATTATTAGTCTGATTTTTGACAATGAAAAAGAGGAAATGAAAATGTATTTGTACACAGACACAGCAAACTATAACATTGTACCTTCTTTTCAATACTTTAAATATTAAAAGATAATTCCAACAATAAAATAAAATGAATATAATCGTTGAACTCATAACAGATCCCACACACATACTGATATTTTTTTCACAACAATGTATAATATGGAATATAAATATAAAATGCATATTGCTGAAATGACTGTCTTTAAAAGGTGTGTATCTAATGTGAATCAGTGGATTAACATAAATATATAAATGACTCAAGAGCAGGGCTTTATTCTCTCTATTCATTAGTTGGATTTATAGACTGAATGAATATCGGTTCAATATGTTCAGCATTACAAAGACCACCCCCCTCCATCTGTCCTACATGCAGTTCTGGTTTGCCTCCAGTAGATGGGGATGTTCTCGAGTAGATGAGCAGACAGAGCCTCCTCATAGCTGCTGAATTTATGCGCCCCCCCCCATAAGAAAATTTAAACCCAGAAAAAACATTAATGCAAGACATTATGATATTTGTTTACGTTTCTTCTAAATAGAAAAATATGTTTTGCCTTCACGTAAAAGAGGAACACTTACTATAAAGTTTTACCAAGACTGAAGTCAATATATATATATATATAGTACATATATATAGGTCTAGAAAAAATAAAGATGTACCGAGGTCAAAAATAATAATTTGCTATATGGACCAATCAAAAATAATGATTATGTTTTGCCTGAATAGGAATAAGACATTATCTGAATAGCTGAAAACATCTGGGATTTCTTTGTGGTAGTTATTTTATATGCAGGAGCTTTGGCACATTTTAAGTTAAGCAATGGTGATGATGATGTTCTTCATCATGAAAATAATGCACATCCCAAAAATTGGAAAGAATCTGTTAAATACATTTATTTTCAATGTATTATTTTTTTCTCCTGTCTTGAAGCCTTGCCTGAACAAACCAAATGTAACACACCTTATCAACCTTCATGTAATGCACACACACACACACACACACACACACACACACACACGCACACACACACACACACACACACACACACACACACACACACACACACACACACACACACACACCAGATTTATTCATGCTTCTTATTCGCAGGTGGAGGCGGATCCCGATTGGAGGAGTCCAGCGTGGACGTCATGACGTCAGAGGAGCGAGTGCGTGTGGGACCCTGCAGCCTCGTGGCCCCCTCCCCTCCTCCAGTCCGGGGAGACACAAGTTTATCAGGGAGGCAGGCGGAGGGCCAGTCAGCCGCTCACATCTTTTCTGCACCTACCACCGAGTCCCCGTCCTCCGTCCTGTATGGTGGATATTATTTTCAGCTCTTCTTTCTTGGGTGATATGGGGGATCATTCCAAAAGTAAGTACACGCTTATAACGTGCGCGCTGCCCTTTAAAGTAGTGGGCAGATTGTGTTTGCGTCGCAGTGGCTTCATGGACACGACATATTCAGCTGTGGATCGATTACCAAAAGTCATTTTACCAATAATGCATTATTCACTATTGCGCATTATTATTATTCATCAGGTTGTTGCTTTTTATTATTATTATCCTCCTGTTTTACGCACAAGTCTCCATCTGTTACATAACACCGAGACTTGTCCAGTCTGCAAAAAAAGAGATCACTGCAAAACTGACACGCACAATCTGCATTTTAACATTTGAATGTATACACCAAAAAAAAAAATCTTTGCACTTGTTTGTGGTTGAACTCATTCGTCTGTATGTTCACTCTCCTTCTGCAGAGAAGCCAGGATTCGCGATGTGTGTCGGGTGTGGAAGTCAGATCCATGACCAGTACATACTGAGAGTCTCCCCCGACCTGGAGTGGCACGCAGCCTGCCTCAAGTGCGCGGAGTGCAGCCAGTACCTGGATGAGTCCTGCACTTGTTTCGTCCGGGACGGAAAAACATATTGCAAAAGAGATTATGTAAGGTAGGGGTATTATTAATCAGCGATATTTATTTATACTCTTATATAGGCTGAAATCATTTTAAATGCAAAGTTCAAGCTCAGATCTAATAACATCATTATTGTGGATGTAGCACGCAGCTTCATTGCACAGCTTAATATACAATTTTATAATAATACAAAATAAACACCACAGCACATCTCTAATTAAAATATTAAAATATAGCATAAGAGCATTTAAATAGTCCTCATCTCACAACTCAGATGAATGAGCCGAAAGTTGCCTTCGGTTTAATTCTTATTTCCTCTGATTTTTAATTCTCTGAACATTTTTAACAGGCTGTTTGGAATAAAATGCGCAAAATGCAACCTGGGGTTCAGCAGCAGCGACCTGGTGATGAGGGCCCGGGATAACGTGTACCACATCGAGTGCTTTCGGTGCTCGGTGTGCAGCCGGCAGCTGCTGCCGGGAGACGAGTTCTCTCTGCGGGAAGAGGAGCTGCTGTGCCGGGCGGACCACAGCCTGCTGCTGGAGAGGAGCTCCGCAGGGAGCCCCATCAGCCCCGGACACGTCCACTCCAACAGAGCGCTACACCTGGCAGGTCAGTTTATTATAATAATAATAATAATTATTATTATTATTATTATTATTATTATTGATGCCAAATCCCCACTGTTTAGGTATAGTCCCAAATAGAACGCCTGCTGCTAAAGGTAAATCTAGGCATATGACAGAAATTGTATTATAAATACTTGTAAATACTATACATAATTCAAGCATTTTAATTTAACTTTGTTACAGAAAATCGGACTGTATACGTTTAGGGGAAATAAATGAACAATGTGAAGATAAAAAAGTGCAAGATTTGAAATTTATTTCTTTTTTTTTTGTTCTTCTTTAACATCTTGATAATTTGTTTGTGGTCGGTCTCAGTGTGTCTTTGTGTGTGTATATGAGTGTACGTGCACGTGACTGTCTGTGTGTGTGTAAAGTTTCTGCTGGGACCTTTCTTTAGGCTAATTTCATAATTGATCTCATTAGCGCTAACCAGCTCTGTTGCCATTATCTGAATAATCTGCTATTTGAGTCGCAGCTGCAGGAGTGTGTGTGTGTGTGTGTGTGTGTGTGTGTGTGTGTGTGTGTGTGTGTGTGTGTGTGTGTGTGTGTGTGTGTGTGTGTGTGTGTGCTTGTGCGTTTAGGGCCAGATCCAATAAAACCAAAACAAAGCATTTGGCAAATATGTGAATAATATTCATTAATTTCCTCGTTTTCCTCGTTTTGAAATCACTTACACCGCTCAGTGCAATGGCTCAAACAGGACTTCATCTTTCAAGTTTAATAGAGGTTTAAGATTTAGTGGGGGAAAAAATAATAATGTCTTGTCGTCCAAAGACAAAACGATACTTTATTCTAATTGTCCTGAGCCTGTGATTTAAACCAGTTCAGTCTTTTTATCTGATCAAAGTTCCTGAATCACTGATAAATACTGATCATTGGCTCTCCCTGCATGAGGAAACGATCCAATAGGATACAACAGGCCCACAGCACACATGGAGAGAGGAGCATGCTGCGGTGTGAGGCCTCCTGTACCCTAACTCTCTCCCCGTCCTCTGCAGCCCCGGTCACGGTGCGACAGGCCCCGCATCGGAACCACGGGCACAAGCAGTCGGAGAAGACGACGCGGGTGCGGACGGTGCTGAACGAGAAGCAGCTGCACACGCTGCGGACCTGCTACAACGCCAACCCGCGGCCGGACGCGCTGATGAAGGAGCAGCTGGTGGAGATGACCAGCCTCAGCCCGCGGGTGATCCGCGTCTGGTTCCAGAACAAGCGCTGCAAGGACAAGAAGAAGACGCTGCTCATAAAGCATCTCCAGCAGCAGCACAGTGATAAGACTGTAAGCATCTTCGTAAGTCGGACCACTTGATTACTCTCTTTTCATGTATTCCAGGGCTGTCAGTGTTCCTCGTCACTTTACGCTGTTTCATGTCTTTATCGGGCTGATATTAATCCCTGTGAAATCCAGAGTTTATGGCAAACAGATGCACGTGGAACAAAACCTCGCAGCTTAATTATGTTTTTAAATAAAAAATGTGTTAACATGGCCTTTGAAATGCCCTGTGATTAACACTTGTTGCAGATTATTGTTAACCTTTCTTTTTCCCTAACGATTAACCGTGTATAGTCCTATCGTTTTACTCTTGTCTTCACTCTACTGGACTTAAACTGACTCACGCAACCTTTCCAGTTTGGCTCCAGTGCTGTTCTGTATTCAAACTTTAAGTCAATGAATAATGAATCAACTGCTTTGGCTTCAGTTGCTTGACCTGAAAGATAAAAACATCCTCTGCAAACATGCTCGATCTGCATCAGTGAAACAGCCTTTGCTTTAACAGGCCACACATCAATCTTCACTCCACTCCACAAAGGAAACTTCATGAGTAAAACGCCTCTGTCTGCATAATTCCATTGTAGCAATTATAAGGGCTGGTTCTTTCCAAAGTGAGGCTTGAGTGCTAGAAGCTGTCTGATAGGCCTAGATGTTTATGCTGTTTTTTTCTTGTGTTCCATCAGAACCTCCAGGGCCTCACGGGGACGCCTCTCGTGGCCGGGAGTCCAATCCGACATGAGAGCAACATGATGGGGAACCAAGTGGAGGTCCAGACCTACCAGCCTCCATGGAAGGCCCTGAGTGAGTTCGCCTTGCAGAGCGACCTGGACCAGCCAGCCTTCCAACAACTGGTGTGTGTTCAGGACATCCATCCATCTATCCATCCATCCATCCATCCATCCATCCATCCATCCATCCATCCATCCATCCATCATGGCAGATAAAAGAAAGCATATCAATTTCTCAATTATATTGCTTGTATGAATATGATTCATACACACACATGCATTTCTCTCTATAGTTGTGAGGACACAAAACCAAGTCTTAACCCTCAAACAGCCAATTGAATTTGTGGAGGACCAGCCAAAATATCTTCACAATAATGGTATTGAACCAAAATTGGGCATCATAACTATAGATAGAAATGCGCGCACGCACACGCACACACACACGCACACACACACACACACACGGTGTCATTCTCAGCATTATATCTATGGACTTTTCAAAATAAAAGTCCCTATCTGCTGTATATATCCCAACACTGTCTCCCTCCTCTCTCCAGGTGTCTTTCTCTGAATCGGGCTCTCTCGGAAACTCCTCGGGCAGCGACGTGACTTCTTTGTCCTCTCAGTTACCGGACACCCCCAACAGTATGGTACCCAGCCCGGTGGAGACGTGAGACGGGGCCCCCCCATCTTCAACACCCCCCCCCCTCCACTCCTGCAAGGACAGTTGCAGCATGATCCCGGCCCCCTCCCCTGCATGTGACCAGCTCATCACATCGACTTCAGAGAGGAGAGTGTGTTTTTTTTAATTCTTACTTGACATGGAAGAGACGGAACAAAGAAAAGCACCGATTGACTCCGATTTTTTTTTTTTCATCTTTGGAGACTTTATTGACAAAAACTAAATAGAACAAAAAATGTTGCATGACTTGTTACGGGGACAGAAGATGTACAGAAGACCCGATGGATATACTACAACCAACCTTCCAAGCAGAAACAATACATGGAGACATTTCCACGTCCAAACAGATGAACATTTTATTGTGATCTTATTGTGTCTCGTTTCTTCAACCTGAGACTTTTTGCTTTTTGATACGTCTATTTGCGTTGTCGAGTCCAGTTGACTCTTTCTTGTCTTAAAGTCAGAGCATGATAATCTGCAAAATATTCGTGTTGTAAAAATACTTTATGTTAAGGGTCAGGATACAGGTTGTTTGAGCTTGTCGAACAAAAAAAGTAAATTATTGTTATATTATTTATTGGTAGGAAAGCGATTCGTAAAGGGATTATTATTATTAACTGATAAAAAATAAATAAAAAGCTGAATACATAAAGTGGTTTCATGGGAAATATTTGTACAGGCCCGTTTTTTCTTACGTTTTGCTTTTACATAGAAATATGATGATATTGAATTTATTAAAAATAATCAGGTCTGAAATTAGGAACAAACACATTGCGAAAATCTAAAATAGTCAAACTCAGAAATCAGTTTAAATTTAGGCTACACATCATTAAATTGCAATAAATACAGTGTAACTAAATTAATACATTGCAACAAATACAGTGTAGCAAAAATAAATACATTGCAACAAATTCAATATAACAGTGTAAATACATTGCAACAAATACTAAGTAGCAAAATAAATACATTGCAACAAATACAATGTAACGATACAAATACATTACAATTAATAAAATATAACATTTTAAATACATTGTAACAAAATAAAAACATTACAATAAATACGATGTAACTATATAAATACATAACAATAAATACAATTTAACAGTGTAAATACATTACAACAAATACAACGTAACAAAATAAATACATTGCAACAAATACAATTCAACAAAATAAATAGATTACAATAAATACAACGTAACGATATAAATACATTATAAAAAAATGCAGATCTCCGAGATGATTAGAGGAACAGATTCACCGCGTTAATAAGTCAAACTAATGTTCATCTTCAGTTGCAGAGTTTCTCCTGGTGGGTTCTTATGTTGCCCTGCCTGGGTTGAAGCCTAAAGGTCCTGGTGGCTTATCGCCCCCTCTCCATCTCGTGGCGGTCTCCCCCCTCGGTCATCGGCCGGTGGTCATTTACTATCTCGGGGGCAAAAATCTGCTGTAAATTGTGCTCGGTCCAGTTTCTCTGGTTGAGTCAGAGGCCTGGTCTAGACAGCGCGCAGGGATCGGCGACCTCTTATCTAGTCCTGGCATCACCTGCAAGCGATACACTGACTGAAGCCACAACAAACTAACCAAACAGCCCCCCCCCTCCACACACACACATACACACACACACACACAACCTCCCCAAAGCCCCCCTCGTAAGTGAGGGGAGCAGAGAGCAGCTCGTAAAGGGTCACTTCAACTCTTCGGTTTATTTTCCTTCAGCGTTATTGCGCACGGGTCAGCCAAGACGACAGCTCAGACTAAATGAGCTGACCCCCCCCCCCCCCCCTTTACACCGAGTGCGCGACAACACAGAGCCGCAATGTGTGTGCACGGACGACCTGTGGATGTAAGCACGTTTTCATTTTTAACTTGTGTGCTGCAATAAACTCACTTTCACGTTATTTAATCTTTAAAGCGATTTGCTCTGAATGCTTTATATTCATGTAAATACTTTTTTTTTATATTGATAATTTAAGCAGTGATAAAACCTGCCAACCAGGTGAGATGATTTCACTCACCCAAACATTTTATTGGTTTTGATTTTATTTTTAAAAGGCTGAAATTCAGAACGTGTCTCACGGCAAGAGTCTAATGTTCATAGGCTTTCATAAGAAAAAACTAAATTCTGCTGGTGCAGCAATTTCCTCTACTTACTGTATCTTTCTGGACACTATGACTGATGAACGTATTTTGACATTTGCACCTTCCATCGGTGTAAAGTGAAACGTGTCAACAGACGCCCCCCCCCCCCCCCCTCCTTTCCCCCCCAGCAGGCCTTTGTCGGAAGTTTTGAATGACAAAAGACAGATAATATATTTGTAATTGAGCTATTTCAAATAAGATAAGTGAACAATACCAGCAGATTAAGATAACAGAGCAGAATAACAATGGCGTTTACAGACAAGAATGCAGGCCTGTATCAACCCATCTCCAGCAGAAAATCTTTTTTAGCGTCATATATGTGTCCAGAACACATGATTTCTAGTATGGATATATAGGCCTGATATAAGATCTCATAGGAAATAAGGAAAATAATTAAAGTGTTTTACAATGTTGTTATCAAATGTTTTTCTAAATGCCAGTCAAATAAAAAAGGTTAGTAATTTTAGGACATTTAAATAATGTAAAATATCAGCTTTTTTCCCCTGTGCGTGCAAATACAGACGCTCTAAATTCAAATCAAATGTGAATCTCATCATTATTTTGGATGCGAGGGACAGGACGCCATCACCTTTTGTGAGATTTGCGGATAAACCTTTAAAATGCACAATTACATTCACCCAAAAAATCCTTACAGGCTACAACGGTGCAGCGCAGTTAAAGGTTTTATTTTCCATCTGATGTTTTCCGCTCCGGTCGCTGCTGTGTGTCAGTGTGTGTGGTTCCTACAGAGCAGAGATCAGGTCCTCTGACAGCCGTGGAAACACGACTGACTGACTGACTGTACCTGTGCGCCACACGATCCATGCACAGTCTATCAGAGGGCGTTTCCCCCTCTGTGTGTTCAACAAGATCCTAAACAAACACCAGTGATGCCTGTCCACACACACACACACACACACACACACGCACACACACACACACACACACACACACACACACACACACACACACACACACACACGGCTGCAGAATACACTCTTTTCAATACTAACTTAAGATTATTTGAACTGGAACATACTGGGGACATATGGGCTTGTGTACGCACTGATTCTAATATGGAACACAACATATTATTTGCCAATAAATTGATTTCTTCTGATCAGAAACTCATTGGACAGTTTAGTTCCCCCCACATTATGTGTGATGAGGTCCGTGAGAAAAGCAGTGTGCACGCTGCTGTGTCAAGTTGCCACGCACGATGCAACAGGACGCTGTCTGTCAGAGGCAATGACACCGTATCATTAATGATTAAGAGGCCGGGTCCATTTAGAGGTGTGATGTAATTCTCTAATTGGCAGAGCGGGCGGGCGTAATTAGATCACCCGGCCCGCCCGCCCGCCCGGGAGGAGCTGCCTCCTGCCCGGCCGCTCTGCACCGCACAGCACGAGTCAACGCACGGTCACTGACACACAAACACAGACACACACACACACACACACTGCTGAACAGCACCTTCCACACAGGGAGCCAGGATGTGTACTTTAGTTTGGTTAGTTTTAGGTTTCTAGAGATGGGAAATACATGGAGCACATGACAGCTGTATGCACTGTAATGTCAGTATTATCTGGGACAGTGTGTTATGTTGGTAACATCCTAAGTCTGCACCTCCATGGAGGTTAATGATGGTCGACTGATCATAGATTAAAAAACTCTTCATACTCCAAATGTAGTTTCTAATTCGTGCTGACAGAGAATAGAGATATTTTTCAATGTTTTCATTACTTTTACCTGTATGGTGCAACGCAACCTTTTCTAAATTCAGTATTCATCATTGTTGTGCAGGATAATTTAAAGCATCATTCACTGTGATCATCCACTAAACATAAATGTATGTAAAGATAAAGGTTTTGGCAAAATCAGCCACTATTAGGACAATTGAATTTAGCAAAATGAGCCGTGGAGTTACGTTTGCAGATTATTATTTGTAACACAGGGTTCAACAGAGTTAAGAAATATGACAAAGCCTCAGTGTCATATTTTCTTATTGGTATTCTGAAGGGAGATTCTGAATAGATCTCTTCCAGACTTCCAGTGAAATCATGTCATCTAGTAGTTTGATCATTTAGGCGAAGAGAGAAAATCATGAGACAAAGAGAAAATAAAACATTGAGGCGTTATTAAGGTATAAATTATTTAATGTTGAATCAATAAATAGATTTGAATGAATATCTGCTCACAGCTCATTCTCACAGCCTTTCATTTTGTCTTATCAATTAAAAGGCCATAGTGTGTAAGAAAATATAGCACTAATAATTATATATATATATTCTATATTAAAGTAAAGAAAAACTCATATGAGTGTAAAAGCAGCCATTATTATTATAATGTTTTTAATATTTAAATATTTTTTCTAAAAATCAGAAACTGAAAAAAAGGCTTTAAAAACGGAAAACGGAAAGAGGAGGGTTGTTTCAACATTGTTGCAGGGAAAAAGCTTTTTTCAGGGTTTTTTTTTCTTTTGGAAACAAAATTACAGAAGAAAAATAAACAATAGTAACATGTTTTCAATAGTTTTATTATCTCCCTGACATTTTGCCTGCAATCCCTCCTGGTCCCCTCTTATTACATTCAGACAAATTGTCCTTAGTCTATTGAATTAGCTCTTTTTTCAACCGACAAACATCGTGTAAAAATAAGTGTGTGTGTGTGATTCCTGCTGAGGCTGTGTGAACATTTTGACAATCGGGCCCACCGTGACCTCGCTCCTCCAGTGGGGGCCACCAGCAGAGGAACTGCCGGGACGAGCTTCAAGTCCAAAGGCTCTCGAGGGAAGCATTCTGACAGGCTGACTTAATGCAGAGACTGAACTGTGGGGGCTTTCTTTTCCCCTGCAAGAAGAGAGGAAGAGAAAGAGGGATGATGGGGTGAGGGCTTGGGGGGAGGTGGGGTGTTGCATTTGAGTGCTGAAACAACAATGAGTGGGCTGAAGGTCTCAATAGCTTGTGTTCAATTGAATCATACATGGATATGGAAAATAAAGCCTGTCTGTGAGGTTTGGCACATCCCTGCACGCTCGTCCTCCACCTATTAAGGGAAGCAAGGAAATTGAGTCTGAATTACAAATTTGTGTACCCGTGTTTCCTCTGTCAGGTGTTTTGATGGGTACATTTAAGGAGCACTTTATCTTCCATGGTTAATGGCCAATTTAACATTTGGTGAGAAAAAATGTAATCATCTCATCTCTGAGGCTATACACTGATGATGAAAGGCCGACGTCCACATCAATGTGTACAGCACCAGGCTACTTGTGTACTATTGATCCAGGGGGGATGAATGGTGCTTTTATGGGAAAGTGACACAATGAGTAAATATCCACATATTATCCTTCAAATTTTTACAAGCCCCGGGGCCAACGGGGGAAGAGGTATTTAAGAAAGCTTGATCAAATAAACAAATATTGATTTCTTAAAAAAAAACAAGCTTTTCCCTTTTATGTGTTGTGTTGACATTGCTGTATTTCAGCTTTTATATTTTTAAAGCCACATTTCTTATAGATTTAAACGAAAATATTTTGCTTATAGCTGTGCAGTACAAGTGGCTTCTGTGTTCCGAGGGTTCAGTTCCTGCACGACACAATGACGTGCACTCTTGTCCTAGTGTACTTCAGGTGAACCTTCAAGGAAGTAACTGCAGCAGCAGCAGCAGCAGCAGTAGCTTCCCTGCAGTAAAACATCTTTGTGTGCATCAAAGCGTCTGTGTTCTCACCGAGAGTATCTTGGTACATGTTGCTCACGCCACGTGCACGTGTGTGCAGGGGGTGGCGAGCAGACCTCAGCCTCAGCCTCACCTGGAACACACACAGAGAACCACAATCAGCTCCTCTGGTTCCTGTGGCTGAGGCAATGTCAGAGCTCTGTAAATCACGCCGCCCCACCCACACATAAATCTACAGCAAAAAGAACAACACACTAGCGCCCATTAGGAGGAGAGAGGAAGGCTGGAGCCGCCCCACTTGACAATGACTCACTATAAAACACAATGAGGGTTCACCTGTACTTGCCCCCCACCCACCCACCCTCCCTAGCACTGACAAGACCAAACTGTCATTAGCTGAACGAAGAAGACAAACACGTGTCACATGGAAGCAAACAGCGATAAGCGGCTGGCGGTGAGTCACTTATATGAGACATGGCATCAAAAGGTTCCTGGGAGACACGCCGGCGTTCATCAGGGTCATATCAGTGTCAGTTCAGGAGTTCAAGAATGTTTTCAGGAAGTCTTTGTGTTTTAGATTTAGTGCAAAAGTTCAATTAACCTCATGACTCCAGCGAGTTTGGATGAAGACAAACTTTAATTATAGAGTACAGTGCGGAAAATGACATACTGCTGCTGTCAGATGAACCCTTGTGAAATAAAAAGAGTCATCTTCTCACACGGTTAGGAAATATCACATCCAGTTTGTGTTGATAAGCATCGCTCTTGATGGGTCATGTGCAGTAAATAGGTAGTAAGTATAGGTCTGTTTTTGTCTCTTTAAAAGCACAAATTATAGGTTTAAAAACAAAGAGTACAGATGATTACATCTGCAGTAACTTCTGCTCGGTTCCACAGCAGACGCCTGGAACCACACACACACACTGAGAGCGTGCAGTCGAAGAAATGGTCCACAACACTACGGACACACAGAAAGGGACACAAAGGGTCCCTATAGTCACAGAGAGATAAAAGAGGGTGAAATTTAAAAAAAAAGGGGAGGGGAGGGCCCTGTTTGCCAACTGGAGCTATCCCCTCGTCCCAAGGTGTTCCTGCCACTTTAAGAAATGAAGCAATATCATTAATGGAGGCCTCCGAGGGCTGACATCCT
Organism: Hippoglossus hippoglossus; assembly: GCF_009819705.1. Lineage (NCBI taxonomy): Eukaryota > Metazoa > Chordata > Actinopteri > Pleuronectiformes > Pleuronectidae > Hippoglossus > Hippoglossus hippoglossus. The sequence goes on from NC_047153.1 coordinate 20,014,773, forward strand.
GCTCCAATTCACCAGTCCCCGTCCATCACACCATTACGATGGGCCCAGCAGTATTAAAATCCAATCACTCCTCTGGCTAGTTTGATTAAGGAGGGCAACCGTACAAAGCAGGGGCTCTGACCCATTGTTGCCTCTGCCAGGGGGAGTCCCCAGAGGCTGCAGCAGGTTTCTGGACCCAGACAAGGCCTGGTCCCTGCTCCAGCACTAACAATGTAGTGAAGTTAAGAACTGCATCCATTTGAACCAAAAGCAGGATATAGTGGAGATAAAGAAACAGCTACAATTAGAAGTGGAGAAGGAATTATTCAATATTATGGTGGTAATATTATTTACTCTGATTATCTCAACACCTTCACTATGGATTCTCATCACACTTTGTAGTCATCTGTGCTTCAGAGCATGAATTAAATGGATTTTGATGATCCACTGACTTGCGCCACCTATAGTTGACATTTGCACATTTTCCATGTCTGCCTTAAAATGACTCGTAACCACCTCCGTGCCATTGGCAGGTCATTTATATAGTAGTAGTAGTCAGTAGCTGGATCCTGTATGTTTTCAGCTTGTCCGTCTAACTGCCCCATTTTTGTGAGAAAGATATCTGAAGTACGCCTTGAGAGAAATAATGGGAATACAAAACACGTTTATGGTCTTGCGAACACAACACCTGCAAGAAGGCCTTGAGGGAATTTCTTCAAATTTTGTTCAAACATCATGTAAAAATATACTTCACTTATACTCATGGATTAACTGATTAGATTTGGGTGGTCAAAGGGTGAAGGTGAAGGTCACAGTCGCCTCACAAATCATGTTTTTGGCCTCTTTAACATGATATCTCAGAATTTTGCAGAATTTCAAAATTTCAAAATTTTGACCAGTTGTCATTTTGACTCAAAGATGAATTGAGCGATCAGAGGTCGAAGGTCAAAATTACCTCATATAAGAAATACAAATAATTTTTTTAAAAAATGTTATTTACTTAAGTCTTTGGTTTATGACAAATTCTGAGTAATAATAGAGACTAATAGCGATTTTCATTAGTCTCAACCGTACTTTGTGTTTAGTGCTAATTAGCAAATGCTCCATGCTAACATGCTAAAGGAGGACGTAGAACTGTGTGAGGGTTATACCCTCTTAGCATCTGCATGTTAGCATTGTCATTGAAAGTATCTCTAGCTCAGATCATATCTGTACCTATAAGTAAAGCTTCAATTAGCTGCTCGCATTACTGTAAACTCATAGCCGTAATCCTGCTTTTAGTTCACATGGATGTTTGAATGATGAATATCTTGTCAGTCTGAATGTTGCATTAATAAATAATAATAATAATATAATTATTTTGAAGCTGGTAGATTTCCCTGTGAGGAAAATCCCTTATTTTCCTCACAGGGAAATTTTGTTTGTCCAATACGACAGGACACTTTTGACACACACTTACAGACCTAGTTCTTAACAAAGAGCAAAATTGGAAAACCCTCATAATTCTTTAACTTAATAAGAAAATGTTTTCGTAATTTAATGCTTTCCTCAAAGGTTCATCAGCCAAACACGGTGAACTCATTTTCTACCTTCTCGATCCAAATATCGCAGATAGAATCTCAACCAGCAGCTCACCATCTCACTTCTCCAAATTCGAGGCTACTGCTGCCCCAGAGAGGAGGTCAGGTCGGTCAGACAGTGTCTGGGAAAAGAGGCAGCATCGCAGGTACAGACCCCAGAGAGCAGAGCCTAAATCAAATTAGAACCAGAAGGCCAGGGTGAGCCTCCTCAACCATGGTGACATAAATTACCGGGATTTACAAGATTTTTAAAACACTTTTAACAATACTCCCCTTTTAATGTGCTCTCTGTTTAATAATGCACTTTGGGCTTTAAGAGCATGATAAACAAACCAATAATTCACTATTTTATCATCTGAGGGTGAAGTCCTTCAGGACCGTGTTCTACAGCAGCGTTCAAAGGGTCCTCGAACGGATCAAATGAGGGGCTGCTGCAAGATGTTTTGGACAACGGTCAAGACGTAATTGATGATCTCGTTGCTCTCTTGAGGATAAAAGTACAACGAAGTTCATCTTCCCAAGAACTGGGCAACATTTAAAAGAGACTTTGATTGTGAAAAGTAATAAATGTAAGATTTTCTGACAAAGGTTCTTGGTCATGAGATGGGGGCAGAAAGAGTTTTAGGTCATCTGGATTGCACACTTGTTTTTCCACTATAAAAAGTTAGTGGCAAGTATTTAAAGTAAGTGAAGAACCTGTGCAAGTTTTAAATGGATGAGAGAATAATTTTCTTGGCTTACGATATTGCTCTTCGTGCACCCGTTTGCGTGTTTGTCAGTTAAGTCTGTCAGAGTGAGATCTGGGAAAGCTCACGGTAGTGGTGTTCGGTGTGTGAAGCTTCACAGGATAAGTCAATGATTCTCCCGGCTGCCAAGACGTATAAAGAGGACTCGGCAAGAGAAGGCTTTCATAAATCTTGAAACAATGAAATTCAAAGATTATTCATGTTTCAGCAGGTTGTGAAGGTTATAATGTGAAAGAGCTGCAAAAATAAATGTCTTCCTATTGAAGCTGCATGAAAAGCTGTTGCCTTAAATGTAAGAGTTCAGAGGAAGCAGGGAGACAACTGACGTCTGTGCTGAAGCGGAGAACTGGAACTGAACACACACACACACACACACACACACACACACACACACACACACACACACACACACACACACACACACACACTCACACGCACACGCACACACGCATGTTTTTACTTCTATCTGAGTGAGGAAACTCATTGGCATAATACATTCTCTAGCCCCTTACCTTAACCCTAACCATCCAAATGAAATGCCTAACCCTAACCCTTACTTTAACCTAAATCTAATTCTAACTCTCACCCGTAAAACCAAGTATTAACCCTCAAACAGCCCTTTGAAAAAGTGAGAACCGTCCAAAATGTCCTCACTTTCCAAAAATGTCCTCACTCTGTAGGGTCTATAAGTACAGGAACACACACACACACACACACACACAGACGAAAACACTCACAAAGACGGACACACATGCCCACACGCTCTCCCTCACATGCTCCGCCACAAATCACTGGGCCATCTCATATAATCCTCAGCCAGCCAGTGCCACGGCATTAAACTTCCAAACAAATTGTCCTTCGTCAAGCGCTCGCTGTAGGAAAAAGACATAAAGCAAAAGCAGGGAGCTGGGCAGGGCCGCCGCGTTGGAGCGATGGCAGCAGCTCTGCAGGATGATGATGTTTTGCTCCATGCAACTTTAGAAGAAGAGATTTCAGGGATAGCAGAGGCACTGGAGAGCCACTCCATAAGACAAATCTTGTGTTTCTCCTGTGTGTTTTACTCTCTCATCTCATTCCAACATATGCGTCTTGGAGCAGAATGAAGCAAACCCATGCAGTTGTTTAGAGTCAGTAAAGCAGAATGTACCAAACAGCTTCTTATCGGAGTAGATAGAGAAGTAGAGCAGACATTTAGCAGGTAACTGAAGCTTTTATCTTAGACTTGCAATGTCGGTCTTCTGGTTATTTCACTAACTGGGTTCTTAAATATCTCAACAACTGCAGGATGGCTCTGTAACAAATTTGGAGCAGTTGTTCAATGACCAGGGGATGATACCAAATGACACCGGTGACCTTTCATGTAGTGCCACTAAGAGGTCACATTTACCTCAAATGCTTTTGGTTTTGAGTAAAAGATTACAAAAGATTACAAAAAAAATATCCAGGACGTTTTTTCACCTTCTCTTAAATGTAAATATTTTCATTGATTTCTCACAGAATAATTCACAGATATTCATGTAAAAAAAATCTGGTATGATCTTTAAAAAATTCAGATTTACTGAATTTAAATGTGGTTTCATGGGGGGTCTGGTTAGATGGAGGTATGCACTCTGCCATTCTAGTTTTACCAGGATTTTCACATAGCGCCACAAACAGGACAAAATTAAAAACTAATGATTAATATAAAGAACTAATGACATTGCTGTAATTCCTACCTTTGTGTTGCATTTTGCATCATTTATCAGCTCTTAATATGATCAGATGATAGAGGGCTTAATTTCCACCATCCCTTTATATACATATACTGTATATTTCATATACATATATAAGGAAAGAGAGTCAGTGTTTCCTTTTCAGATGAGATGATTTTATTTGTGCAGTGACAATTCAATGAATGGAAACTTGTGAAATTGGCAACAAATTGTTGATAGCGTTCACAATAAAAAAGCAAAACAGTGTGACAAAGTGTTTATTTTGTTCGGGGACTAATAAACCATTTACATCTCCAAAACATCTGATTTGAAGCTTTTTTCTTAGCTTTACGATTGTGTTCAGCTTTTGGAAAGTGCATTTTTCACATAGTCCACTGAGGGGTTTTTTCAGTCTTGAGAAGGATCAGCCTTCAAAGGAACAGTTAAGCTCTGTGCTTATTTTTAGAAAATCAAATTTGGAGATGCATAGTTTTGACTGGCTAGTGACCAAATGTAGCTTCTGCGAATAACAACTTAATAAAACAACATAAAAGGGAAAAGACGTGACACAGGATTGAACTAAGTGGCTTCACTTCCTTGTCTAGACACCTTGAACATCCTCTACTCTGAGATCTGAGATGTGTTAAGCCACGGACCCTCTGACAAACATCAGGCCTGCAAGATTTACCTCGACGCGCACATGCACACACACACACACACACACACACACACACACACACACACACACACACACACACACCAGATCTCCACCACAGGCTGGAAGTGAGCACGGTCATGTTCCTGATAAGAGCGAGGGCTCGGCAGTATCTGGGAGATCTGAAAGATGCCGAAGGAAGCTTGGCTCGAGCTGCTGTGGGGACTAATCTTAACAGTTTCCTATACCACCTACTGACAGACCCTAAGACTGTGTAAATTCCTCTGCCCCCTGAAGTGACTCCGAGCAGACAATGAGACGACACATTGTGTACCGACGTCTTCTATAACACGGGAACAGAGCGGATTTTACAAGGTATGTGGGAGACAAAGACAAACATACGTTTCTCGTATTGCAAATTGTGTTTGAAAATGGACATTCCTTGAAGTAAACCAATAAAACATAGTAGCTGGTTCTGTGAATCAGCTAGAAAATTCCCACAGAGGACAATATATCATTTCATTGTCGCATCTGCCAACAGTTCTGCTTTAATTCTTATCGAACATGCTCAGCAACAAGTGACTCTTTTGGCCCTAAAACATCTCAATTAAACAGCAGTAAAGTTTGTGTCCAGATCGGTGCTTTAAGAAAATTTTCCTGAAAATGATTCAACGTTCAAAGAATGCCTGGGGTGGAAACGGAGCCCAGTGTTATTGTAGAAATGACGATATATAAGTCACTCCTCTGATGGCTTTTGTACTATTGGGAAGAGTTATTTATATCTGAAGAGCAGGGAGCATTTATCATCCCGGGGATAGTGGTTCCCCTTCAAAGTTCTCCGTTTTATGACGTGCATTATTTCTCGTGCGCACACATAAACAAAGCCGGGGCTGCCGGCACTGAATCAGCAGACTGTGTCACCGTGTGGCCCCCGGGTCAGGCCGGCTTTCTTGTGCCGCCAGTGCTTACATTAGCATGTGAAAGGCTAAAGCTGTTCCAAATATTCCCTCTAAACATTTATCCTGCCCGAACCCCACATGGAAAAGTTCCAAGGAGCAGGGCTGGATTTAGGGTGCAGGCAGAGGATTTGAACTGCTAATACCAGTTTGTCATCATACGCCAATTAAGAAGACTAAGGGAAAAAAAGTTAATATGCTGAAATAAGAGGATTTAAAAAAGTTGGACTTAAAAATAAATTAGAATTTTAGGGATTTGTGACTTTTGCGTTTGGAAAAAACATTGTTTTTTTTTATTAGCATTGCATTGTATATGTGCTAGTGTATGTTTTATTTGCATTTTATTTTCAGATTTATCTTTATCAAAGGATTTACACTATGTAACACATGTTTTTTTTCTTTTTGTTAAGACAGCCTTCATCAGCAAGGTATAGAGCCTGTCCATAAAGTGGCAGGCGCAGGCACCAGGAGTCTGTGTTTACACTGGAAGTGCCTGGAAATGAGTTTCCCCACACTAGTCTCATTTGTCTTATCAGTCTGCAAGTGTGTTGCTTCAATGATGGAGGAACACAAAGTACCCCCCCCCCCCCCACACACACACACACACACACACACACACACACTCCTCTCCATGCACAGTAGTAACCACTGAGGAGCAGCCAGAGGTGAATAAAACAACATCCTTTGACTTGCGAGCAGCCGAGTTTAGCCCCTGCAGATTTTTTTAATTAGCAGCGTATAGGTCTGCTGGGGGGCGACCTCGGTGGAACATATAAATATTCAAAAGGTACATGTGGTATTCCCAGTCTGCACATTCTGTCAACTTTTCCACACTGCACGCTGAATCATCTATCATTCGCCCTAATTTAATCATCAGCCACTCTCATTCAATTATCCAATATAATATGCAAATTATGTCAAACAATGGCCGGCTCATGCTAATTACGTACATCAGAATAATTAAATTGGGCAGAAGCGGTGGAGGGGGAACTGAACTATCGTAAAATGCGGAGCAGATTTTTTAAGGCTGCAAATTTTTTTATTAGAATCTGTAATCTGCCTGTAAATTGTTGAATGTGGCCACGCACAGGGGGGACATTACTCTTATTGGAAAGTGCTCCCTGAAGACTCGCTCAGTGATACACAGAGTGGCTCATATCAAGGGCAAATCCTGTCTGAAATAGGATTTCCATTCATTATGGCAATGATCTTGGACTGTGAGTTTAACCGATGTGTGGCGTGGGCAACTTTCCTCTAAAGACAGCAAACCATAAAACCGTTAATATACTGAAGGAACTGCCTAACAGAAGTTACAGTTCGGCAATGCATGGCTGTGAGCAGTATGACAAGAATGCAACATCTCAAACAATCAGTCAAAGTCGGTTCCCAAAGTTGAGGTATAATCTGAGCTCTATTTAAACTTGATTTTCACTCAGCAGCGAGCAAAACTAAATGATGTAAATTGCCTCTGCTGTGCCAAGGCGGCGGAGCATGCCCGCAGCCAGTTAGACACACAGAAACACCAACCCTAATCCTCTGCTCTGCTACTGCATGCATGCAGGCACCGCTGCCTCCCCACAACAGACCAGCCATGTCCAGCAGCACGGCACAAAACGCTCTGCCCCGGGACGCACAATGGTTCGCCCCGAGGACCAGCAGACAGCGAGCAGCAGGACCCTGGACGAGGTGCTGAAGCCACTGAAATATTTACAGAGGTGTGTTTTGTTGCTTTTGTGCCGAGTGATTGCAGGATGGTGGGGGGGCTATGAGGCTGTCTTCTTTCCCACTGTTCAGTCGATCTGGCCTGGATGTTGCAAAGGAAGTCAATGGAATGAATATGGAAAGGGGAAAACTCTAATTAAGTCCATGTCTTTATAAATAGCAAAATTTGCTTTTCTATCTGTGCATGTGTGTTTTCCATTGAGGGATGAAGAGTGCAGCGGTGCTTGTAGACTTTGATAAGAAAGCTTGAATCCTTCATGATCCATCACCGTCAGTGCAGACAGGCAACAACACCTCTGTAACGCCGCGGCGAATCCTGGCCGGACCAGACAGTATTTGTTAAACATGTCAGGGTGACAGAACAGCAGTAGGTCGGGAGCACAGTAGATTAAAGTGGAAGTGAGTTTGAGTGAGAATGTAAAGACATGTAAACTGACACATGACACAATACACAGCAGTCATCTCCTGCCTGCTATCTCTTCCTTTTCTAATAAATCTGCACTAAATGTGCACACAGGGGAAAAGACATTTTGTTTACCTCGTGCAAACCTCTTTGCAGTTCATGATATGCGTGTTATAGCTTGTATTATAAACATGACATACACAGTTCATTTCAAATGTACCACTCCCTTGGATGTGGTGAAGTGTTTAGCACAGATTAAAATGTATTGTTGCTAGTTTTTCTTGAAGAAAAGACGTTTATGATTCCCCCTAATATTCGGAAATGAAGCCCAAAAATCCCAGACACGAACACTGCCATCTTGCACATTTGGGCGTAGAGTCTGCAGTAGCGATTTAGGGACATTATTGTTTTAGCCTGTTTTAGCATCAAATAAAAAAACAAAAACAATCAGTGTGATGACAACTATCTGAAAAAACAGAAACCATCTTTGAGAAAAATATATTTGTTTGGTCCATGTCCCATCCACTAACATGGAGGAGGCAGGGATTATGACCTGTGTATACTGCAGCCAGGCAACAGGTGTTGATCGAAACACTTGAGCCTCACTTTTGGGGAGCTGCCATTTCATCCATTTTTATATACAGTCTATGTGTTATACAGCTTTGAATTGTAGTTTGTTTCTCTCTTACAGTTTTTTGTTTTTTCAAATATACAATTTTATATATTTACTCACTGCTTCTCCCTCATTTAAAAAAATACTTTTAATTCCAGATGTTTAACTGCTGGACTCAAGACGTCTCCTGTTTCACTAAAAGATCAATTCTCAGTGTTTCTACACGTCTGTGTTGTAATTTTCTTACTGAACCAAGATTGGCTTTCAAACTAGCAAACTAGTGATGTGACGAAATCATCTAGCCTGTACATGCTTTAATGTCAGATTTAACGTGGGCGCACCAGAGGGTTCATTTGAAAACAGTCAAACTCTGCTCATATATCTTTTTTGCAGGTCAAGATCAAGCATCTCAGTGAATTCAACAAAAAATAAACAACATTTCTGATTGCAGGAGGACTTTAAATGATTTGGCTTGAATCCAACCTGCTCTTGTTTGGCAGAACGTCAGAGCAGTGGAACGGAGCAGCCACAGAGGCTGTTAGTTAGGCTGCTGTTTGGCTCAGGTGTATACAGTATGCGTATTTATTTAAGCCCTGTTGGTGGCAAAACAAACATGCTATAGGCTTGTATTTAGGTGCTTTCTTTATTGTTAGTATTTTTCTCCTGCATGACTCACATGACGCTTTACATTTTGACTTTTTTGTGCCTTTACCTCAACCTGCATTTTATCAATGCGCCTTGAAATACAGCGCCGTGCTGAAGGAGCAGGGTTGTGCTTTGATTTGTGTGCATTACAAACAGAGCCTTTCCTCACAACCCGGCTTCAGTAAGATAAACGATTCCCGACCTTTTTGACTGTAACTGTTGCAGCCCTGTACAGAAACACGATGCTGATATGTCATAAATGTTCTTATCCAGACAACACAACATTTACAAAACCTTCATGAGTCATAGCACCAGTATCTGTCACCTGATTTAATGTTCAGTTACATGTGTTTACCTTTGTCATCATGATCGTGGTGCTCATGGTTTTGGTCACATTACTCAGAGGAGTTGTATATATCGCAAGGAGGTGATACTGTAAATTTCCTGGTGAATTAATTCTGAATCACCAGCTGCTCTGTCCACCTTTGTCTCAGCTCAGTGACTGGTTCAGAGTTTCTGCTTTGTGTCTGAGAGGCTGCTTTTCCTAGGAGCGATCAGGATTACTGCAGGGCAGAGTTATTTAGCAATTTGTAAAAGTCTTTAACCTTTTTAAAAAGGTTTGTTCCGAAAGATCCCTTGAGCAAATAAACGGCTAACAGAGATCTCACATTACTCAGGTTACTACAGGAAACAGAGCATGTTTGCTAAATTTAGCTGGTGCACAAACAACACTATCTCTTTGCCCTGTCTTGTCTTGTCCCTGTGATGGAAAAGCACGAGTCAAAGGTCAGGACAGTTTGTTCTCGTGGAGGAAACATCTTTTCCTAACAGCAGCTTAAAGGTGCAATGAGAATGACTGTCACATCAGGCTGGACCACATAGTTGTGGTGCTCCTGTACTTTGTGCACTCACTTAATCTTAAAGATGCATGGTGAGGAGAATATGATGTGGTGGGAGGAGGTATAGGTGTAATGTTAGTGGTACACAAGGTTGTAGTGGATACATTAGTTTATATGTAGAGTGTCCCTGTAGTGCAAATCACAAAACATATCAACATTGAACAAACATACAGTACATACATGTTTTAAACAAGACTCGTCGCTGATTGAAGCACTATCCATTTTTTTTCTTCTAATTTGTTGTTGTAGTTTCTTATTTGTCATTGTATTTCTTACTTGTTGTGTTTTCTTATTTGTTTTTGTCTTTTATGATTTGTGTTTTGCACTTCATGGCCACCATATAAATAATAATAATAATAATGATTTTCAAAAAGTGGGCGATAATATTAATGTTGTTACTAATGGTATCTTTATGGAAATCTTGTGTACGTTAGTTTAACTTTAATTGACATGCATTGAAAGGAAATGTTTTTGTGTATTCGTGGTGTTGTTCTTGTGATGGGTGAGGAATGGATAACGGTTACAGTACAGTTTATATATGTAGACAGATATAGCCAGTATATCTGAAGAACAAAGCCGGTCACCTCCAGTATATTCTATAGCCAATGTTGTTTGACAGTACCCAGGTTCTGCAGAGATCATTGGTTCTGTAGACACCAGTTAATAAAGGTTTCTGCATTTTTTGAGTAGCTGCCTTTTGCAAATCTGTATCTGTGAGTATCTGACAAATCTGGCAGCTGCTGAGCAAGAAAAAGACGTTGAATATTGAATATCTGAGGCGTCTGAGTCCACACCCTGAACAGAAGTCCGTGTTCGCAGATGAAAGCGACTGAAGCCACATGCTGGAAAAGTGATGATTTGATTGACACAATTATCTTTAATAAACTCATTATGTAATTAGCCTCCAGTCTCCAGTTCAACCTAATAAATGTTAAAGTTGTTCACGGCAGGTACACAAACAAACACCACAAACTATCTGATCCCTCAAAGTGCTGCAACTTAAAACCCTTTCAGGATTTATAATGAGTCGGCAAACATTTTCATCACGAATTTGCACCACTTTCCGCCGCTAAATGGGAGAGCCGCACTTCCTCCTATAAATACCACGGGTGGGTATCTCTTACTCAGGGGCACGCTCAGCACAGGATGGAGACCTGTATGCCAATACCTCTGCTGTGTAAGGGCCTGATTGTGTGTGGGGTTGCCTGGTCACACTTAATGCTGTGCTGAGATACCTGAGCATGGAGGATGGCCATTGTGCATCCGCCAGTAACGCTGCTCCATGGTGCTCGGACCACGAGAGGAAGGAGGAAGAGAGGCTCATTTCCACCTTCACCCACTAAAATCAATGCGTCTCTTGGACACCGGAGGGTCAGGGCAGTCAAATGGCACTAAAGAGACACCATTAGGTCTCGTGGAGGCTACAGGTTACTTCTTGATGTACTCGTGTGAGACAGCACCTAAGACAAGTGTGCCTCTGTGAGAAAGGTTATGTTTTTTAAGGACAGATGCACAGCAGGGCAGGAAGACCAAATCTGTGCAGGTCCTTCTCTCCTGTCTGCTGTATCGTTATGAGTGAAAACTAAAAGAAAAACTGTCTACTGTGCAAAAACTGCAGCTTAGGCTGGACTCCGGAATGAGTGAGGGAACAGGTTTCTCACACATATTCAGTGACAGGCATGCAGCTGATCAAACAGCTGGCTGTCATTGGAGCCCTGCAGCTGGGCTTGACATGGACGCTGTCGGCAGCAGTGAGAGCTGACACTGACAGGGATCAGTCACGTAGACGTGAGACATGAACAGTATGTCAGACTGCTTGTACAGTTCATGCTGGGATCAGGCAGAAGGTAAACACTGACATTAACTGTGTTGATTCATGGGTCATTTACAGTGATATATCATGAATCTATCATGACATCGTAAGTGATACTCTAATCAGCCGAATTGCACAGAATCAGCAGAAAATGACCCACAACAGTTTTGTGGATAAAACCGCTTGAGTATTTTTCAAAACATCTGCAACTCAATATCTGTATCTCTTTTATTTTTCTGAAATCTATTGCAAAGTGCTTTTTTGGATTAGCTAGATTAGCCTAAATGTCGTCTTTACTTAAAACACATACAATAAGAATCACTGTTTGTGTTTTGTGTGGAGAAACGTTCAACTCATGTGATAGAAGAAACTCATGTACACTGCGCACAGTGAACTGAGTCTTGGCCCAGATTTCCACTGTCTACTCTGAAAGTCCCAAAATATTGGCCGCTGCCCCCAGAGAATAATTTGTTGCCAGACGATAGCCGATGAGTTCCAACAAACTGCCATTGCTGTTTAAAGACACATTAAAAACATCACTTCCTGTGACCTGAGGTCAGTTTGAGAAAATAGACTTTGGACATATCTTAGGGATCTAACAATTAGTCAGACTTCAGAGAGACATCTATATTCAGCGGTTGCACAACTTTGTCTAAATAGAAATATTGTGAAATTTTTTTTCAAACTGAAAAACATGGTTGACCAACCACTGTGGCCACACGTCTTGAATCAAACTGCTTAGCCCTCTAGAAGAACAGTTCCAAGGAAATTCAATACACTGAGCTTAAAGGGAGAGTCCACAATGACAAAGGATTATTGTGATAACACAAATTTGTCTGGCAGTGACAGGTCTGTAGAACATTCCCTCTCCACCCACTGCAGTACAAATAACTGGTAATTGGCCTATTACTCTGTCGCCAGGTCTGCTTCAGTATAGTCGAGCTCGCTGGGCCCCGGGAGGAGTCGGTGGAGGGATCCGTCTCACCTTGTCTGAGTGGCTCAGGTATGTCTACCCCTGAGGGACGGCAGCCCACTTCTCTTAAAGGGATGTCCTGCAGAGAGACCTGTCCGTCAGCAGACCTCCCAGCGTGTCAAAATTCTTCCAGCCCTGCTTCTGGAGGCCGAGCGGCGTTCGGCGATCACCGCTAAGAGCGTTTAAAAAGAGCCCTTCTTGAGCTTTACCCCTTCTCCAAGACAATCCCACTCCTCTTTCACATCTTTGTTCGAGCTGTCAGTCCCCTCAAACTTTACATATACTAGTAATTACAATTTCAAACTGCTCACAACCTCCCTACTCAGTGTGTCACATGTCACTTGGGTTTAAGCCTGTTGTTATGACATTCTTTGCCTAAATGGCTTCTCTAAGGCATCTATTGTCAGTTTGTCAGGCTGAGACCTTGGGCTCAACAGTCCAGGCTGAATTTACCTGAAGCCACACAATAGACTTTAAGGACTGCAGGTCAACTACACACATCCAGACATCAGTATGATATGTACATGTTATTTAAAAAAATATACAAGTACTCACATTTAAGGTTTGAAATTATGACACTAAATTCCAAATGTGTAAAACTGTCACTCGAAATCTTCAACATCTACATCAACATTTTCACCTCCACCAAGGGGGTTATGTTTTCATTGCTTTAATTGTTTGTCAGCTGGATTACACAAAAGCTGCTGGTTGGATTTCATTGAAACGTGGTGTAAGCGTTGGGTACAGGCCAGTTAAGATTTGATTAAGGAGGCGGATCCAGGAATATTTTTTTATTTTCTTTAAGATTGTTTCTGAAAGAAAAATGCGTTTGAGTTTGATCCCCAAAAAATCTGGCATGTGTAGAGTAACACATATGAACTGTGGAACTTGGATTCAGAATTTGTGAATTAAAATAAACGTGTTAGGGGGTTTATTCAGTTATACTGTGCTGGAACAGGAACCTTTGAAATATTAGCATATTTTAAGTATTTCCTATTGCTATTCATTGAAGTCCGTTGTTTGACATTGAGATAAACTAATAATTAAAACAAGTATAATGTTCTAATGGTTTCTTTCTTTCAACTGTATCAGAGAATGAATATTTTGCCTGAGGTTCATATGAGCAATTTACAGAAGATTTTTGTGCACACATCATATCTGATCTCAAGCAATATGGTGATAAAATGGCCTTTGCGTAGGTACTGTGCTTTCTGTGTGCCCGTTTAGTGCCTTACTGGATTTTTCTGGACTATTTTTCATTTACAGAAAAACGTATCTGTTTCGCTCAAAGAACTATAAAAATCTTTTTTTAGATGTATGAATGTACGTATTTCTTGTCCTTGTAGAACATGCTGTTTTGTTTTCCTTGATCATCTTGAACATATCTTGCTGATTTAAATAAAAGCAATCTGAAATGTTTACTGGCTGAAGAAGAAAACCATCTCCCTCATGACTCATGACTTTTCAAACTGAGCGATGGGTCACATCTGCTCTGAACGTGGCCTCTTTAGTTCATTTAATCAAGAACCATTGGATCTTTGAATAAATTTGAATTAACAAAGCAAACAATTACTTAATTGTAGCGTCTAAGAACTGACAATAGCTGTATCTTTGTGTTGCTTTATTGCGACAATCATTTACACCACAGGGCACCAGCAGAAGTCTCTGGCCCTGCCAGCACCCAGTGGAAAGTGTGCTCAATTAAAAGCCCTTCATAAATATTAAACACTATCTATCAGCAAGTTATTCATATAAATGATGTATCCACTTGTAAGCACTGACTATCAACATCTAAATGTCCTCTGTAAATACAGCTCAGTCATGGAATCCTCGCTTCCCTGTAATTCCAGAGGCAGCCAGTCTGAAACGGGCAGGGGGCCAGCGCAGCACTTCGCCATGCTAGCTAACTGAGAGGCAGCGGTACTAATGTTTGGCTCCTTCTCCGATGGTAAGTGATCAGTTTCATCAGAACAGGGAGAGCGGTGCACCGAGCTGATTCATCTGTCAGCAGAGTGAAGGAGGCCCGGTGAAAGACAGAACGCTCGGAGGGAAAAAAATCAGACTGGTGAATTCATTCATAGGTACGGAGCCGTTCGATATTTCACAGCTGAATCTGGTAATAATCCATTTACCAACTAACGATGGAGCATTTCTAATAAATACATAACGCACACTGAAATAACCTTAAGCCGTCAGGTGCTTTGGTTGAAATAAAATTTCAGAAGCATTTTGTACCTCCTCAGAGTTGATCAGCCTCAAGGAGAATCCCACAGCATTGTAGCATGAATAATAGCACATGTCTCTGTATTATTCATCAGCTCGGGGCTAACGTTGGTCACTTGAAGTCACCGTGACAGATGCTTTCTGGTCGGGTGCCAAACGCAGGCAAGTGAGAAGTCTCGGAAGTGTTTTCACAAGGTGTAAAGGAGCCGTGCAGGTCATGTTAGCCCTGTTCAGATAACCACGGCTAAACACCGGGGCTAACTAAGAGCGCCTCACAATGAGGGAGCAACAGGTCCCAGAGTTATTAACCCCTCAGTGTCTCAGCACCTTCTTAGTGACTGAGGTATGTCAGGGACAGGGGAAGGACACACATGAAGATTGAGGCAATACAATAATTCAATGCAAAATAAATAAATAAATAAATAGATGAAAGAAGAAGTGACATTCCAGAGAAATGGGAAATGTGGGGCAACCGGGGTTTATTTAAGTCCTGCATACATGCATTCCAAAGCTGCTTGGTTTTTGAGTGCAGCTTCGGCCGACCCTGTTGGACAAGTTGAACAAATACACTGTTAGGTTTTAGTGCACCACCTTTGGCAACTGCTTCAGAAATAATACAGAAAAAACAAATTTTAAATCTACACTATGGTTTGAAGTTGCAGGTTGATTGACACCTTCATACTTTTGCAATTTTCTGTTAGTGCAAGATGATACAGTACAATGAGTTTTCATACGCTAAATGCCAACATGGGGTTCCGTCAACACGGCTAATGCTGTGATGTATATTTTATAGTTTTATGAAATCTGCATGCAATTCTAACATTTGACTCGCTGTGACGTTTCTTGCCCAGACCAGAAACCAAACGGTCAGAGCTCGTCTGATTCTTTAACATGGACCATATGTGTTGTCTGCTGGAGAACGCTACTGACAGGTCCACACTGTTTAGTCTGCACGGTTCCGTTTACATGAAAATGTGACAAATTCAACATCGCTGCTGTCTCATGATCAAGAGATAGGCTTTAAAAATAACACACTGTTTGCAAACCTGCAACAAATGCGGTTATCGTAGAAAACAGAGAGTTAAGCGGCCATCTTTAACATCTGTGCAGAAATGTTTCTTTCAGGTGTTCATATCTTTTTGTTTCTTACGGCACAGTTCCTCCTTCATCGCTACATCCATCTAGAAAAAGTGACAATTACTATCGTGCCTCTACCTTCTGCTCGTGCTACTGGGGAGGATTCATTCATTTGTGCGTCTCTGGATCCTGTGCTAATTCCACCGACCCTGTGCTCAATTATTTATGCCAAGTACATAACTTTTCAATTAACTAATTGCCAGGCTCTGGAGAGTTCTGCAAACACGGTGCTCGGCAGGTCCCACCGGCAGCAGTAGGAGGGGAATTCTCCACCTGTATCCTTAATACACAGTGACTTCAAGAGAAACAAATCGAGTAAATATTTAAGAGAACAAAATGAGCTTTTTGTAATTATACATCTCCAGTCATGATTAAGATTTTTAGACACAGTAGAAGATCTGTTATGTGCAATTTATTTTCGTCAAATACACAAAACAGACATTTACATTTTTTTTTAATGCGAGATGCATATTACCAGACAGATCATCATATCATATGCTCTGGAATTGGTCGCATGTAACAGGACTATATAAAATGATCCCAGTCCATTTTACATGGCTCAAGGAGGAGAGTACATTATTCCAACAATAAACAATAATCTTCTTTTCAGTTGGTTTAGCAGACAACTCTGTAACCTCCTCTAAATCTTATTGCTTTATAATAAAAATGTAAGACTCAATTAGGAAAGTCTGTGACGTCTACTCCTGTTCCGTCATTGAAGCAGCAGTTTTTTTTTGGTTCTTTAAAAATGTATTTATTTAAGACACAGGTGAAGTCGCTCCTCCTACCCAACCCCTGTGCAAAAGCACTTCTCAAACCAATGGTGATAAACATTTATTGATGGACAAGGGTGAAAATAGACAGAGGGACACACAGGACAGACGGCCAATTCAAAATATTGATAGATGGTTAGATGGATACGTGGAGTTAGATAAAGAAGAAGTGATTGGGGGAAAGATAATAAAGGTTGATCTAATGACAAAAAAGAAGTAATAAAAAAATAATAAAGAAAAGAAAAATATCAGAATATAGATGAAAAAATAATAAATAACATTAGAAGTTGATCAATTGATGTAGGAAGAAAAATAAATAGGCAAAGTAAATAAAATGTAGGTAACAAAAACAATACTGACAGTATAAACAACATTAGATAACATCTTAATAACACATAGTTAAAGGTTGACAGGTAAACAAGTAGGCTAAAAATGTAAAGAAAATAAGTACAAGCTACAGTTAAAGGTTTAAAACATGCACTTGCAGAGCGAGAAGGAGCAGCGATGGGCGAGGAAGTAGCAGACAGCTGAGAGGAACCTGTTTCTCACTTGTTCTGCTCTGCCACGTTCCTGACGATCTAATCTGTTGACCTGGTGACCTGTCCGCAGAGATAAGACACAGGGACAATAGGGAGTTCCCACGAGCATGAGGCTGAGGTTGTCCGTTCTGTTTTCACAGATTCCACTGCAACGTGCTGAAGTAAAGCCAGACATTTTTCCCAATGTATGCAATGACATAACTTCTCCATTTTTAAAATTGTTTTTTACTCCAACCATTAATGGCCCCGACATCAGCAAAACCTCGCTGGAAACAAAATGTGTACGTGCAACATTTCAAACAGAAAATGGATTTCCATGGGAGCGACTCAGATTTGCGATATTTTAAAGCAAGCGCCTGTTTATTCCTTGTCATAAACATCTCAACATCCACGATAACCTTCTCCATCTGGTCCTCGTTCTCAGACCGATCCTCGCTGGAATAACAGTAGACATTATAAACCGCACCACGTATCAACCCCAAAGAAGCTATGCGTTGACTTGTGGTGGCTCCAGATCGTGCCGATTTGAATACGGTTAAAGTATGGCTGCCTCCGCCTTTAGGCAGGTAAACAATGTAATAGGAAACTGTCACAACTGATTTATGGGACATGCAGCCATATATCACAACCTCCTGATGGCAATCTTTTGAGTCGGAGAGTGTGTAAAGACTAGCCGAGCATGAGAGGAGGAGGAGCAGGAGGAGGAGGAGGAGGAGGAGGAGGAGGAGGAGGAGGAGCAGGAGAGCTGGAGAAGAATACAGGCAGGGCGAGGAGAGAGGGACGATGATGTTACAGAAGTGAAGAAGAGCACAGAGGTGACAGGAAGAGAAAGAGCAGGGGGCGGTCGGCAGAGGAGGAGAAAGAGGAGGTGACAGGGCGAGTGCTGTGCCGTGATAAAACTGGCTCCTTTCAGCCAGTGCACGGGGGTAAGGTGACACTCCCTCCAAACTGTGCTTTCCGGGCAGAGGCCCAAACCCGGGCCGCCTGATTGATTTGCCCAGTAAAAGGCCCGTTTGTGCAGCCGTGCCCGAGCGGAGTTTTTCCCCACCAGCCCACCACAGCTCCCACTGCAGGGAAACCACATGAAGCAACACGTAGAGACCCCTGCAGAGAGCAAACGTGGGTGACGGCGCTTTTCTCCACAGGCAATGTGTGCATTAAGAATCAGGAACAGATGCAACTATGCAAAATACTCTTTTATTTTAACATGTGAGGTCACGATAAAAGTACAATTACTAAATCACACTAAAATAACACTCAACACTTGTATCCATATTTCAAGAAAAAACTGCTGTACATTTTGTACATTGTGTATTGCAAAAAATGGACAAATTGCACAATTACACAACCTTGATTCCTATCGTTGTATTGCACATTATTTTACTACATTTCCCCCTTGCACTGTGTATTTCCTCTGCGGAGGATCAACAAAGACACCTTATCTTTTCTTATCTTAGTTTAAATCAGGTGTCAAAATCTGTTCATTAGCAACATTTCACTTCCTGTCCATGTCCTGCTTTAAACCACAGATTGGCATTTTTCAAATCTGTCACAAAACAACACTCACATTCACACATTAAAACTGGTCTTTGAGAGATTCTTTTCAAAGGCAATGTAAGTGGAGGAGACAAAATCCACATGTTCTGAACAAAATCTAGTTTATCCAAAGCCACAATGAGGATTTAGCAGTCTGTGTTGATTAAATCAAATGGGTAAAATCCAAGGTTAGGATGCTTTCAATATGAAATTCTCTCTTTTTGTTTACCTGGAAAGTGTTTTCCTGCTGAGCTGCAATGGTACAGTAACAACAGAGGGTATTTTGTATTGTAAAACAATACAACTTAACATTTTATGTCTGATGTTTGCTTCAGTTTACATTTTTTAAAGACATAGGACTGACTTTTTCATTTAAAGGAATCTTTTTTTGTATTTGGTGACATAACAGCTGAGACATAATGAGACAGACCTTAATACAAGTGACAAGACAGAATGATTTAAAGGCGGAAACATTATAAAAGTGCAATAGCAACAGGAAAAATAACACAAAAGAGGAGAGTAAACGTATTCGATTTGTGTGTGTAAGAGAGTGCATTTCGATGCGTAGAATTTGTGAGTAGAGCTGAGTCAGAAGAGACCTAGAATGAACAGTCGAATGTGGGAGGAAAGGAAGACGTGATGAGAAAAAAAGGGAAGATATCTTTTAAAGGTCAGAATGAACAGAATAATTACAGCAGGTAAATCTTAACGTATATGAACACCTGGTTATTGTTTCAAGATGTGCCTGTAATAATCCTTTTCTTAAAACCAGTCGGTCTGTGCGAGTATGAAGTAATATTGTATTTCTGAGGTTATCTGAGGACACTGTCGGTCTCACAAACATGATGTAAAAATAATACTGTGACTCCTACATAAGAAACTAAGCCTGTTTTACTTTGAGTGGGGAATTATCAATGTATTGGCTTGTAGGTGCAGCGTCAGTGTGCTGTGCTCGACCCTGTATATGAATCAAACCCTCTCCGATTAGCCATTCAGAGTGGATGGGATAAAGCGGGCCCCAGGTGGCCCCCTCTGTTAAATGGCAGATTAAAGAGTGCACAACTAATTTCTTTAGCCTAATCTTATTAAAGGAAAAAACAGCTGTCAACTGTCACCATGTGAATACAAACAGTCTGCGATGAGAGCACCAGTGCGTCTGCGCCTCATTGGTGGGATGCACTGTGACACCGTGCACGCACATGCACGCACATGCACGCACGCACACACACACACACACACACACACACACACACACACACACACACACACACACACACACACGCACACCTCATCCATATTCATCACCTGCAAATATAAATTTACACATCGGATTTATTCAGATAAAAACTGCAGTGAGTCTTGAGGTCTTTTAAAGATTTTAAAAGCTGATTTTACATTTTTGTTTTACTTGGCCACATCATTTCTGGGTCTTTTCAGAGAAATCCAGATATTATATAAAATAATAAAAACAGTATATTTCCGCTGGAAGAATAAAGATGGATTGAAGTACGTAAATGCTTCTTTATAATTAAGGCAATTTAATTGTATGTATTTGTAACCCTACGACTTAATCACAAACCTTTTGTATATATAACAGAACTATATAGATTACACTACAAACACAATATAAAAATCAATATCCATCCATCCATCCTTAAAGGGTTGAGGGAGGGGGGGGCAGCCAAATAAAAGAAAAACCTCTTTTAGAGGATCTGTACCTTTTCACTATCATCTCTCACTCACAATCACAGCCCTGCCTTCTGACATGATCTGATACCAGGTGCTCAGGACCCCGGGGTCTTTGGGGGAACCCCTCTAGTTTAAAGCCTCATCACCTCTGAATCCCCACTCATGTAATCCTACCACCCCCCTACACACACACACACACACGCACACACACTAATGACACCCCCGTCCTCCTCCGACATTTAATTCAAGCAGAGGACCAGCTCTCCAGGATTCAAACATGCACTTTTTCATCTTTTGAGAAATGGTTGGTCACAGTGTGACACCCGAGTACGGCAGCACACACAGTCCACTGCCGTGCCATCACGGCCTTTTGATCGCTCCTCCTCTCTGCAATTGCCAGTGATTAACCCTGGCAGGGGAGTGCGTCTCTCTCCCGTCTCTGCTGACAATCCCTGTCAGTGGGTTTGAGGGGCAATTTGGCTGCTGACATGCCTTCCCCAGTCTCCTGTTACTGGAGGTATGCTGTGCTTGACCCAGTAGTGCCAGACTATCTGAGGCTGCAGAATTCCTTCTCTCTCCCCATCACTCTTTCCCTCTGTTTGTCTATCTCTCCTCTCTCATTGTCTCTCTTCCCCTCCTCCCCAAAACTTCCTTTTTATTTTTCTCCAGCAATCAATCTTCCAACTCTTTTTCTCTCTTTCTTACTCTTTCTGCTGGAGTTCACACCGGACAACCCGACTCCCGGCTTCAGTGACCGGGGCTGCCTGTGTCTGCCTGCTCGCTAGACTGCACAGGGGCAACAAACAATGGGCATATTGTTAATCTGTCCATAAGAAAGCCTTATCTTGTTGTAGACATGGTATTAAATTTCGGAGCGGCCCCATGTGGCCGGCCCAGGGGGAGGGGGGTTTATTTGGGGGCGAGAGAGAGAGAGAGAGAGAGATGTGGATAATAAGATGTGTAATCTCCTCACCTACTCTAAACAGCTTAACCTTGTCGGTGGCTGCTGGCCCAGTGGCACCCTGGCAGGGGATAACAAAGGGTTAATGTCTACTGTATGCTACGCTAGCTCAAGCTATGGCTCATATATATATATAGATGCAGGCTCTTATTGTATGTTGGACAGAGTCAGTAAGAGTTAACTCAGTGGATATTCAGAACTGATGTGATAGAACCATTGCTTTGTGGGTTTTTTCTCGAAAACTTTTTTTTGACGTGTAATATGGTCTTACAGTGATAATTATGATGCTTTATGTAAAATTATGGGTGTCATTTTAATACCACAGACCAACATTTTATCACAGGGTTAGGGTCAAAACAGGCATATAAGACATATTCTGTCTTCCTTTCTGTTTTTTGTATATCATACTGTAAAGGCATTAAGGGTGAGATCCTGGGAATTGGCAGACTTAGTCGAGCTTTCTTAACTCCCTATGAGTTGCAATCTGAATTCCAGGACAGATGGTTTATCTGGGTGAGGGGCAAGAAGATTAGAGGGGAGTTACAAATGGCAATTTTTTACTTTAGACAATGCCTTACTTCCACGGGGACTGTTCACACAATGTCTGACAGCATATTCAAGTAGTGACTGATATTTAACTCCAAACGGTTACAGTAAATTCAAGCAGGACAATTTCAGCTATGTATGAAAAATCCCTCGTGGGGTAGGGATTTTCCAACTCAGAGCTCTGCAAGATCCCAGAATTCAAACTGGACGTGAGAACAGGAAACAAGAAGGTGGCTCAGGAGATCATAACAGTGCTAAAAAGACAAATTGTGTTATTGTCTTATCATGCAAAGGCACATGATGACTCGTCAGTGTGTTTGACTCCATGCAGCCTGTCAATTTAAGTCAAATCATCTAAAAAGACACAGTGGTAAATGACATAATCCACACAAACACCCATTATTTATTCATTTATTACTTTTATTAAATTAGATTTTTTTCCTTTTCATGTTGACACAGACTTGTGCAACTTCTGCACTGCTTTAGCAGAGTGGGCTCCATATGTGGCCTTGTGCAGTTGTACTAGATAACAAATTGTTGCAGGTAATTTGCGTTATTGTCTCAATCTGACTTGGAGACCAGTTCAACTACTTAGTTAAACTGGTTTGACTGTGGTGTCACAGCCGTCTTCACTACAATATAAACAGTTGCAACATACCTGAATATCATGGACAGTGGTTGATGCAGAGATCAACTTTGGACAAACACACAGAGGTGATTATGTTACCTCGCTTTCTAAACTGTTGTAACACAGCAGAACCTCACACACTGTATCTGGTAATAAAAGCAGGTTGAACTGTATTATTTCAGAAACTGCACTGTCTCAGGTGTGAATTGGCACTTAGTGTTGCTGTGGCTTTTTCTATAAGCGTCTCCCTGGAGACATGGTGAGTCGTGGTCTTGTCTGCTGACAGGAGGTTGGTGGCCAGCCCAGATTGTGGGGGACAACTCTCACACATACACACACACACACACAACCACACACACACACACACACACACACACACACACACACACACACACACCAACGTCAACTCTGCTGCTCTCCAGCAGCACCTACTGGAGTCTGCATGAACCTACACAAGACACACTCCTGCTCACCAAAAATAAAGGAAAGGCCCAAGATTTATTTACAACATGTACATATCATACACAAATACTACTGAGACCCTGCAGAAAGAGAGAGAGAGAGAGCGAGGGAGAAAAAGAGAGAGAGTGAGAGAGAGAGTGTGTGAGAGAGAGAGAGAGAGAGGGGGAGGGGGGCTGCTGGAAAGATGAGGATTATTGTAAAGAGTGGATACTTGAGCTGTATAAACTGAACTTCAGCATGTGTTTTAACATTCACATGAAGAATCACTAAAAGGCAAATACTGTAAAATCCAACCGAAAGAAGAGCACAGACTTTACCCAGATTATTGTACTTACATGTAACCTAAATAAAAATAAAACATTCCTCAAAATCAAAAAATATATATTTATATCCTTTACATACAGAATTTTATTGTAATGACAGATTCGATATCAGTATAGTATCAGTTTGACCGGCCACATTTGGCATCATCACATATTTTTCTTCAGTCAAATGTACATTCTGTGTATAAATATGGCTTCTATTTATTATCTTCCTACCCCAACACGTGACTTACATTAATACTTAGAGGTCCAGTTTGCTCGGTCAGTTCAACGAAACCTGCAACATTACCAAAACAAAAATCACTCATTATCCTTTTCACAGTTTGAATCGAGTGCATCCAGAGAGAAGGTGAACGCTGTGTTGTGTGTTAGCTTGTCTTTATTTATTAGGGACGTTTAGGGTCAATGTCTTGGAGACTGTCCATGCACATTACATGCATGTTCCCACTGTTTGCTCAGGAGCTGTTTATCATGTGGAGGATGGCAGTCATCACTCTGCGTGGGTGGAGAAAAAGTTGGAAAAACTGATGGTATCATTTTGACTAAGTGATACTGCAATACTGCAAGAAACTAAAGAAGAGTAACATGTTATTTTGCCTTTTATCATTATCACTTTGAATTTACAGAGATAAAGCTCAAACACCATGAGCAAAAATAAATAAAAAACAGCTTTAATTTATACAACACGATAAGATGTGATAAGATAAGATAGATTGTGATAAGATAAGATAAGATAAGATAAGCATGCTAGAGGGAAATTCACTTGTATTAGGAGCAGAGAGTCAGAATGAAGTAGACAAGAGAACATGTGACAGTATAAATTAGAATGTAATAGATTATAATTAAATTTAAAACAAATACAGAGAATATGAACATAATATACACCTTCACCAAAGACATATATTATTTGTATAAATATATATCTCCATTCACTTCAACATGAGGCCTGTTTAAAAAAGTTAACCACATATGTGCGTGCCATGCAATGGAAAATCTGACGGGTGTAACAACAGTAGCTATGGGGGCCGCACGGAGCTCAGTAAAGCTGTTATGTTATGTGTGTGTCATCCCACCAACATCAGCTTCACATTAAAGGAAAATCTGCTTGCTTGCATCTTCGCAGAGAATAAGCGGATTAACAAACCCCAGAGATTCCTTGCAGAGGCACTTTTCCTCCAGGTTTCTCTTTTTGCCACCGCAGTCCTTTTGGTTAATGACTGGACTTCCTCACAGCGGCTCTGATCAATAAGCTCCGGAGGTAAACTTGCTGGAGTTACTGTGCACACCTCCAGCAGGAGTAAAAAACACCGGGACTGGATGGTTGGATCCAGATGTATCACACATACACATACATGTGAGGCTGACCTTGGTGATGGAGAACAAGTAATAGGTGGTTTTACAGGAAAGGGAGGTTTGGGGAAGAGGGGAGGGTTTGAAAAATAGAGAGAGGGTGAGAGGGTCGGACAGAGAGAGGGAGAGGGACTAAAACAGACAGAAATGGAAACACAATCTGAATATGAAAACACAACTAGGAGGTAAAATCACCCATACACGAAAAATAAAAGTATGAAATACAGAGAAGAGAATTAGCATACAGTTAGGATACAAATGATGTGCACGCAAAGATAAATAAATCAATATTAAGATTGAAAAAGTGTGTGAGGGACGTGCTGTGAGAAAGATGTGGCTTCAGCGTCCTTCCTGTGGTCCATTACTGTAAAGCCAGGCCCTGAAGGAGACACATCCCAGTGGACCACCATGACTGTTACAGGTTTTTACAGCTTCCTGGTTTTTCTGAGTACGTGTGTGTGTGTGTGTGTGTGTGTGTGTGTGTGTGTGTGTGTGTGTGTGTGTGTGTGTGTGTGTGTGTGTGTGCGTGCGTGCGTGCGTGCGTGCGTGCGTGCGTGCGTGCGTGCGTGTGTGTGTGTGTGTGTGTGTTCGAATTCTTACACTTGTCCTTCCTCATACGGAAATAAGCAGGAAAATACTTGGGGTAACTGGTTCAAATACTAGTGAGTTTTTGTTTCTCTTCAGTTCTTCAAAAGTTACACAAAGTGGTAAAAATGACAATTATATATTGGGTCTTTCACGTTTACAGCAACAAATACGTTTCCCTATTTTCCAATCTCCTATTTTTTCTCCCCTCAAACGTACAGAAAGTCCATTAGTACCATTTGTCATTAACCTCCCCCTGTGTGAGGAAATTTTCCAGTATTGATACTTGACCAGTAGACCTCATTGGGAGTAAAGCCTGGTTAAGGTAAGGGGTGAGGAGTTGTGGTTAGGTTAACATTAGGGTTAGGCATGATCTGGAGAGATAAGGTTTTGGTTAGAATGTCCACAATGAATGAAAGTCAATGCAAAATCGTGATAAAGATACCAGTGCAAACCTGTGTGTGTGTGTGTGTGTGTGTGTGTGCATGTATATATGTGTGTGTGTGCGTGACTAACACAACATCAGTCGATGGGATTCCTCACTGGTGTCACCATCCTCCCTGGCTCACACTTCTCAACACCAGGCGATAACAGCAGTGGAGTAATCTCTGTCACTCAAGATCCACACACTCGCACACACACACACACACACACACACACACACACACACACACACACACACACACACACACACACACACACACACACACACACAGGAAATAGAGGTGCTGGGGAAGCCCCCTTTAGAGAAAGGCCAGTGCCCACTTGCTTATCTTCCACTCTCAGTGTCTGTACATCACTCAGAGAAATGTGAATAAGACGTGCAGGAGCTCGCTCTCCAGAGCCGAAGAAAAACCCAGTAAACATGCACTAACTTTTGTGACACAAGTCCGACTTTACAATAATTAAATTGCCCCTGTATTTATTTATTCCATCTTGGTTTAAGTGGCTTTCAGCATTTTGAATTAGAAAAAAAAATGAATTAGAAAAAGTTAAAAGGGTCTTACAAATTTGAAGTGGGGAAACTTTTGCAGTCATTACTATGTTCTTCAGTTACATAAACAGAATCTTTTTATTGCTCTACCTATATTGCATCAGGATTCATATATCTGCAACCACACCCTTATCAAAGTGTTTTCTTGTTTTGCAACTCAAACCAATACTTTCTCCCTAATGCACACAAAAAAACCTTACTTCATATTCCACAATCATGTAGATTATGATATTGATCGTCCCGCTCTGTAAAAGCATTATAAATATAAAGAGCATTTCTCCATTAACGGAGAGTAGGAAGCTGGCTAATGCTAATGAGCCTCAGAGTGCCCATTCCAGTCCATTAAGGGCTCTTAGCGCTGGGAAATGATTGTGTTTTCGCAGGGAGAAAAACTAACACGGCCACGCGGACCCACAACTTACACACGGGGAGGTTAATGACAAATGGTACTAATGGACTTTCTGTACGTTTGAGGGGAGAAAAAATAGGAGATTGGAAAATAGGGAAACGTATTTGTTGCTGTAAACGTGAAAGACCCAATTCATTTGAGGATCTAATTTGATTTCTAATGCATGACATGGGAGGGAAGGAGTTTTTATGAAGCTCAGGAAAGTCATGCCGTGCTGTGATACGTCATGCATTTTAGAAAAGTTGTGATTAGATGCACCTTAAGTACCCGACAGGACTTTATGTCATGCAGGTTGTTGTGGTTGTATTGAGGCTTTATAGTAAATCTTATTGTGCCTACAAACTAGAATAAAGTGCAAGAGGACCTTGAATAAAGAGAAAACGGATGTTGCATCACATTTGGTTGACAACACTTTGCAATGTCAAAAATACTGTCGGTGACTTAAGTCAAGTTTATCCAGGTATTTGAGCATAAATGCCATGTGCACCTCATTTTAATGGGTGTGACAATAAAATGTTTAAATGACAGTGTTGACGATGAGATGACATGAGATGAGAAAATGAAATGGAATCAAATATTATTTTTTGAGAGACGCACTTGAGTAAAGTGCAGTGGCACAGAATGATTGCACAAGGATCTAAATACAGAATTTGTGCATTATGTATAAGGAGATATTGAAAGAGACATATATGTGTGTGCATATATAGAGTTACACATATAAAGGAAGGTATGATAAACAAACTGAATATGAGTATAAATTGCTACTCACCGCAGTAGGCTACAGAATTGCAGTACACTATGTATAGTATAGCTATAAAGAGATATTAATATAAATAGTGATAGGATGCTGCTTGTTCTTATTTTAAAAAAGTGCAAATAAAATTAAAATGTAATCTAAAATTATAATGATTTTTAATCCTTTTGGGGAATCAATGAAAACAACGAGTTATTGTTCACTGAAGATACTCAGGTCAGACTATTAAACAAAGGAACAGAGCGAACAGTGTGTAATGAATGGTGAGTCTCTGCAGAGGAATGCACATGGGGCTGTTTAAAAAAAAAAGAGGGGACGGGGGTGGAGGTGGAGGTAGTGGCAGCGGGGTCAGAGTGAACTACCTGTCTACTGAATCAACAGGAGGTGGGTGAGAAAGAAAGAAAGAAAGAGACGCACAATGAGAACACAGGAACCAGGGGGAGAAAGGGGGAGATGATGTGTGTGTGAGAAAAAGAGAGAGAGGGAGAAAGAAATGGGGGGTTAGGGGAGGAGGGAGGGAGGGAGTGGCTGTGCCTACCTGTCTGGAGAGTCAGTGCTCCCCTCCGACCTGAAACGTTACGCCGTCAGCATTGTTCTGGGACGGACAGAACAAGACACAGTCAAGAACAGCCAGCCAAGCCGGGGGATCAAGTTATTCTCAGAGAGGAAAGATTTACCCTGAAGCCCCCCCACCGCCGCACCCCACTCACCCCCTCACCCACATTCTCCTCCCTTCTTTTCCTCCCTGACTTTTCCCTCTCGAGCCCCCATCGCTCCTCTGCTACCTCTAAAACGGAGGTGAAATCTGAAACAGTGATCCCCCCAAAACATTCCTGCTAAATCTCAAAAGCCAATGCATGTACCCCCCCCCCCCCCCCCCCCCCCCACACACACACACACACACACACACACACACACACACACACACACACACACACACACAACCATACACGTGCACGGACAAACACCAAACCGCGTGACATACCAACACACAATTGCAGCTTGCACACGCACGCCTCAAACATGCCTGCACAAAAACACTGCATCTCTTCACACACACACACACCGGGGTGAGAGCTGAGACGGAGAAGTTGAGAAGAAGCAGGTCTGTGTGCGAGCGGCGGCAGGGAGGTCGGCTCTAATCCAGGGCGTCCAGCAGCAGGGAACGAGGAAACCATCGGAAGAGGAACATCAGTCAGCATCCTACGTGACAGGAGCGAATCCATGCCATTGGTTTTGTAGATGTTAAAAAGATGAGGAAAAACAAAACACAGTAAAATCAGGGAGATACAGACAGATGCAACAGACAAATATGCATTTTGTTTTCAGTTGTGTCTGCAGAATCTCATTTGATTCCCTCCACCTTACGTCTTGGAAATAAAAGCTTCTCCATCTTCAGTTCTTATCATTTAAGACCTCCTTCTCCAACACTGCCATTTTTCTGTGTGTGTTGCATCTGCCTACTTGAGATTGTTGATAAGAGGATTGTGGTATTAAGTTATGACCCTGAGCTGAGAAGATCACTCACGATCATCAGGTATCTTTTGGGGTTTGTGGTCATGATGTAGAAAACCCACAGAAGTTTAGAGCCACATAGGCAAGTTAAACAATCTACACAATTCTGCCCGACAGGCAACATGAGCATCAATGTGGTAGAACCAGCTTCCATAACTATTGCGCCTTGGACAAAGGTAAAAGGACAAGTTGAGAACATTCTCGACAATACAAGCTGTTTAAAATCTTATGGTGAGTTCAAAGCAGATGGAAACTTAATTTTTTGCACAATGACACACAAAAAAGACAATGCAAAGATGCTAATATCTGCAAATTTCACATCACTTGTGCCAGGTGATGTGAAGACGCAAACATTTTCTCATGAAATTTGAACTCAAGTGACAGATTTACGTGCTGTGATGTTATGAAAGCAAATCAGCGTTGAGGTTCTCACTGATGCTCATGTGCGACGACTTGATGATGTATCAGAAATGGAGAACAAAGTTATTGTTGCTTTATGTGGGACCTCGTGAGGGAGAAAAGGGCTTGGCAGAAAGTCAGTGAGGAAGTTGGACAACCTGGTAAATTCTGTGTGTATGTTACTAGATTCAAGCTTTTGGTTGCACTTTACTATGAACCCAGTGGTTTGTAGATTTACATTCAACTGTACATGTTTTCGTGTATGTGTGTGTGTATGAGTTATACGAGTAAACACAAATGATCCTGCATCCAAAATCATGCGAGTAATGTAAATCATTTCTAAGAATAAATCATTACAACTACAAAAGAGGAAGAAGAAAAACCATCAGGCAGGTTTTTTTATGCTACAGGCCGACCGAGATGACCTCAGGAACCTCTGGGATTAACGGACTAGCTGCCAAAAGAGCTGGCAGACCCACATGTGTAATGTGTGAGTTGAGCACCGCCCACTTTAACAGGCCCATATGATCTGTTTGCATTGCTGACATGCTTACCTGCTTCTAGGACAGTTCAGCCTGAAGGGTCCCTGTGAGGACGCACAAATGGTTTTTCAGGGACGGTAATGGGGATCAGATGCTCTGACTGGTTTTATGAAGTAAATGATTATATTTAGTTGAAAGGTTGAACTGAGATTGAAATGAATGGGCTGAATACGTGACGGACCAACGAGGAACCACTGCGTTGATATAATGTATGAAGGTGTATGAATGACAGTTCACATAATGAAACTATTGAATCTACATTGAATAAATTGATGTCCCGAACAAGAATCATTGGGTATCAGTTCTTCTAACAACCACAATGAAAGTCTTGTAAATGACTCATACATATGTCGATATCGTTTCGAAGGCCGAGGTCTCATGTTTCTCCGTGAGATCCTGTGCCAGCGAAGTTTCACAACACCTGGACTTTGGCGAGGTTGGTGATGAGGAGCAGGCTTTGTTTTAAACGGATCTGAAAGTTCAAAGACGAACGCTAAAATTCTCACTGGCCCTGCCAACTTCAAGCAGACAGTGTGACAGTGGTGCAGCGTGGCTGCTTTGTTCCGACATCCTGCGAGTCTTAACACATTTCAGATGAAAAGATGGGAAACTTTCCCCTCAATTTCATCTAAGGAGCTTTCTGTCCATCACTGCAACCGCCCAGAGGTTTCATCATGCAGCGGTAGGCAGGAGAATGACATGTTGGCAGGCGCCGAAATACTCAGGTTTCAATTGGCTGGATTCCACCTACGCAATCAACTACCGATTGAACCGTGTGTCTGTGATTTCATGATGAAACATGTTTCTTTGTGTTCAAGAACAATTATGTGTGTGTGTGTGTGTGTGTGTGTGTGTGTGTGTGTGTGTGTGTGTGTGTGTGTGTGTGTGTGTGTGTGTGTGTGTGTGTGTGTGTGTGTGTGTGACATTCTTTTTGTATTAGAATGCAGTCTGTCTCACTGGCAATCAATAATACGTAAATATTGCTTTAGGAGCAAACCTTCACATTTACAAGGAGACAAACTAAGGTAGCTGTCTCTCTGTGAAACAGCAGAGCAGAACAACACTGACCTCAGTTTGGATATGATCTGTGACTTATATAAAATCATCAACTACTTTATATTTAGCACATTGAATATGAGGAATAAAAACTGAGACACAATGAGCCACAGTTGTTGGTGTTAGTCCTCCAATCAGATGGCAGTAACAAGTTGCAGAAGGAGATTGTGCAACAACACAATGTGATTAAATCAATGAAAATCTGGAAAACATGATGGAAAAATTGTATTTGCATTTGTTTCATGTTTTAATTTCAGAAAGATTCTACTTCATATTTATTTTGCTGAAAGTTCAAATTTTTCCTATGCAGTGGAAGCTGAAGTGGTTGATGTGCGCTATATTGGCTCAGTCTTTTTCAAGTGAACCCTTTTGTTGAACTTTTCTATCTCACCCAGAGTAGAAATGATTTAGTTGTAATATTCAGACAATTTTTTTTCTAATTTCTGGCATTTCCGATTGGCTTTTTATGCGCAAAATGAAAGTGCACAAAAAACCTGAAAGGAAATGCAGTTAATGTTGAATATTTTTAAATATATGTCTCACTATAATATAAACTGGAGTACAAGTTAAAACAGTAGGTGTTAGGTGGATTATTGAACCAGGATACAACACATATCAGTTATGCCTTTGTAGTTCCATATTGGATGGTTGTGTTGCCCAATACCAGCCTTCAGTGGGAAGAAGTGTTCCCAATATGTAGCAAGATGGGCAATAGGAAGTCACTTTCATCACATAGTTGCAATTAATTCAATAAGCATTGGCAGTATGATTGTAATTGCAAAGCAGATGAATCATATTAAGTGGATAAATGTAAGTTCTATGTAGATTGTATGCCTCCAGATTGGGTATTACATCCAAATGAAGAAAACAGAACAAATCACAGGGGATAGGAAGTAAGGACAAGTGAGCATAAAGCAGGTCAGAAAGACAATATCTCTCCTAATGACAGTCAAAGAAGAGACACAGAGACACACTGAGACAGACTGTTTGCCTCACTGATCAGCGAACAGATTAGAGGCTCAGTTCTGGAGCAGCAGACCAAAGACAAACAAGAGAGGTGGGCAGGGTGGGACGAGAAGGGGACAGTCCCAAAGGTGAGCGACACGGCCCAGTCAGTTGTATCCCATGATTAGCCCTTTGTGTCCAGGCGTTCTTGGCCCTAATCAAAAGACTAAGACTGAACTAATGGGCAGAAATGATGGCTCAGAAAAGGGTGGGATGGGGTCAGTGGGTGGGCCAGACGAGGTCTTTGTACTTCCCTCTCCTCACCCCCCTAATTAGTTGACTTTGAGGGTGGAGAATGGAGAGGAGGTTGGGAGGAAGGAGGGTAGAGAAGTAGAGGGGGAGGAAGGGTAATGGGAGATAGAAGGAGGAGGTCAGGAGAAACAGGAGAAGTGAGGACAGAGGATGGAGGAGGAAGAGGTGGAGAAGAAGATCATCCTGTTAAGATCTCACAGAGCAGATGGAGAACCACAGGTCAGGGAGGTGATCAAAGCAGTGGGAGCGATGCAGACCTTTTACAGAATGTCCCACACAAACACACAGTGTGATGGAAGCTGTCACACAGTCACGCTCATATCATCTTCACCACACAGATGCTTAGTCAAGCCGTGATAAACGCCCTGGAGCTGCATCTTCATCCTGCTGTTTATTTCACATTAACCTGAATTATGAATGTATCTGCAGCCATCATGACAACATCAGAATGTTAACAGAAGCAGCTCAATGCAGAGGAAAGGTTAATGAGTTCATTACCCTTTTTGTTATTGTAAGAATGAGTTTTTATCATGCTAGACTTTTTGTCTCTTTGGATTTTGCATAATTTTTTGATCGTCATCCTTTACCCATTGTCTATTTCGGTGTCCATAAAATACCAACAGCAACATATAAAACTAAATAAAAAATATGGGAACATAATGCATCTAGTTAAGTTTTGTCTATGTCATGACATTTATATATATTTAACAAAGTTAATACCCTCTATCATAGCTGGGCAGCCCCCGCCACCAGCTCTTGAGTGGGAATCTGGAAAGCTTCATCTGTTCATTTTCAAATCTATGATGAAATGAAACCACAACAACATCAACCGTTCAGAGACATCCCCCCATCTCTCTCTTTCACACACACACACACACACACACACACACACACACACACACACACACACACACACACACACACACACACACACACACACACTTCCATAATTGTTCATGAACACAAAGAAACATGTTTCGTTATGAAATTACAGGCACACAGTTCAATTTCAAGTTTTGAACTGCTGGCTGAGATAGTTGTCTGTGTGAGTGGTTCAAACCGTTCGAGATGACCGTGGTCTTGACTGAACCCTACAACATATGACATTTCAGTTGCAAAGTGTGTGTGCTACTACTGGAGTCCCAGACAACCTAGATAACTTAGCTTTAGCAAGCTAATTGGTATGCCTCATGTAGACATGTACCCTACACCGTGCCATACGCCATACCCTGATGTGCACCTCCCCGAAAATGTAACAATGTGTCAAGGCGACGCAGACTGCAAGGGCTGTGACTAGTCCACCTGGTAGCGTTTCATTTCCGGCAGACAGTATTTCCAGAATCTCCTGCTTCTTTTCTTTGTTGCAGTTCTTCAAGAAAAAGTAATTTCTGTATCAGCTCCAAAATAGCCATTAAGTAAACCAAGATGTCGGAGAATTTGTAAATAAGTGGACCCACTCAACAACAGAAACTCAACAGAGTAGCATAGAGAGAGCAACGCACACACACCCATGCGCACACACCTACGCACAACTACGAATGCTTACAATGGTGTAGGCCCCATCGGAGGCTACGTGCGTACCTACAGCTTTTTTGTCAGCCAACACTTTGGGGTGAAATTCCACTTTAAAGGATTTATTTGCCGTAGCAACATTTCGAGCACAAGGATCAAGGCTAGTCCGAGGAAGAGCCTTGTGCTCGAAACATCACTATGGCAAAAGGTGTGAGGATTTTCTCCTTTTTTCTTACAGTAAATAAAGTACCATATGTTTGTTGACCTAAAAACCTGAAAATGTATTGGAGAAACAAGATGGAAATGCTTATAAACAATCACCTTCAACATTTCCACAATTACTTCTACATATTTCGAAAACCACATGTTGAAAACTAATTTGCCACTGAAATAAACACAAAGAAAAAATGCCAGTGAAACAAATATAACAGAAGTGCTTGGTTTCACTTGTTCACGCCTTCTTGTTCAAAGCAGCAGCAGAGCTATGGGAATAAACCAAAGGTCCATTATCCAATGTAGGCTGAAAGCATTGTTTAAAACATAATGGGCAAACCACGAGGTGACAATGAAGCATCCAGACCAGCAACACTCGGCTGCAGCAGCAGAAGTGGGGGAGGACGCCGCAACCATCAAATTAGCTTCCAAACACCATCCCAGTGGAAAAGGCCGCCAGCCGCAGCCCCCGACAGCTCCCAGCATCCTGTAAACACTGTCCATCTTGGCTACCTTTTATTTGAAAGGTGTGACAAACAATGGCAGCCCTTCACTGTAAACATGTGAGCTCATGGCTGGTTCAAGTTGCACAACTGCAGAATTTGTCCTGAAGAATTTGAGCGGAGTGGTACCAAAATGCACTTTGACAGAAAATAAACCATTACCGGTCACCAAGGGAGCTGCGACTGGAGGTCACGGGCATCGCCAAACTTGTAAACTTGTTGAGGCAGGGGAGGGTCACACACTGAAGGGGCAACGCAGAGCTGGGGATAGGGAATGAGGGGGGTGGGGTTCTCGTGCTCCGATTGCAGTAAAAATAGGGTACAAAATCTGATAATCTGGAGTAAACTACCATGACACTATAGCCTATATCTCCACCAAGGCCCAACAGTCCCCTTATATATCATAGATATCAGTCACCTAAATATACCAGATTTTCTACATCAAGATCCATGAGTTATTCCCTGTGAAATTGGTGAAAATGTCAAAAAACTTGCTATCTCCTCCTGGATCGGCCCCTTTGTCTGGCTTCACAACAACCAACCAACCATCCAAGAAACAAACAGGGGTAGATATGAGTTGCCAGATGGGAAATGTGGATGTGTCGTACCAGAGGTTCAAAATGATCAGATTTTGAGAAAAAGCATCGTACCCGAGTCGTAACCAGATAAATGTTTTTGATGCCGCCTAAAAATCTATTATTAAAATATCCTACTTATAATAGCCTATAAAACTGACCACACGACTGGAGTGTAATAAAATAAATAACTGGGTTTTACCTTAGTGTGAAGGTTCAAACTCCACCTCTGATTCGCTGTCTGTGGCAGCTACATCCTCCGTCAGTGTGCCAGACGTTGATGGGCCAGTCCTTTTATGGTACAGATTTGATTCTGTCAAGGAGCGCAGCATAGAGCTTGATGGTTTAAAACGTGGCGCATCCACCTGCGCTCCTCACACACTCTGATATGTGCATGAGCCCATTAAGCATGTCTGTGATGAGCCGGTTTCGTGATCTTGTTTCGATCAAGTTGACTTTGGAAAATACCTGTTCACACGATGCATTTGCATGCGGAAGCGGCAGGGGTGAACATGAGCGTTGGGAGACCGTGATCCTAAACCACAAATGGCAAGCTGCCATGTCCGAACGTGAGGGCAAGTGATGTCATGTGGAGACACATTCAGACCTGGTCTGGAAATGAAGTACATTGAGATAGCCGAGACCAATGATGGTAGCCAACACTGAATACCACTCCTAATACAAAGTGTTGCAAAATGACCAATTATCATACATTATGGGACTTTTTGTCATTATTGATCATACAGAGAGCAAAATTATCATACAAATATGATAAGTATTGTACATCTGGCAACACTGGGTGGAAACTACCTCTAAGGGAGAGGCAACAAACTTCAACTCAGGATTGCTCCATCATATGAGAGCTGGTGGTTAGGTCAACAACAAAAGGATGTTTACTTTCTGATTTGATTTGTCAGAAATTCATCCTACACTTACAGCAGGAGATTGCACATCTCTACATAATTGTGAGGAACTGCAAGAGGGATTCATCATGATTATCAGCCAAGATGAAAGTGACTGAAGCTTGTATCTCTGAAGGAAGAAACATCAGCCAGTATTTTGTCTGTATCACTGGTTTGTTTCACTCAATCATTGTAAGATTCATGAGGAGATTTTCACTCCGAACAAAGCAGGCAGATATTTTATTACTTTATTCTGACCGAAGGTTTAGAGGAAATGGTGTAAAAAACATTTCAACTTAGTGAAATGGCTTCAAATCTTTCAATGTCAAGGATCCCAAAAATAAACGGAGGACTGAGACTGAAACATACTGTAAATCAATATGATGCAGTTCCACAGTTGGGTCTATAGAAAAAGGAGCAGTATTGTCAGTGTGTGTAACAGTGACAGCAGCCAGTTTATTGACTGGAGTGGATATGTGATCTGAGCGCTCTGCAGGGGGACGCCTTGCCCTCTGACCTTGCAGCCCTGAGGCATGGTCCTCGTGCCCCTTGGCAGATGTGACTTACTGGAGCAGACTTTCCTGCCATGTGACAGCTTGTTACCCCCCCAGCCCCTCCTCCCCGACTACAACACACACAAACACACCCACACACACTCAGACCCAAACACGCACACACTCCATCTTCGGAACCTCCTCTCCTGTTGCAGCTCCTCCCCTTTACTCCACCCCCCCACTATTTTCATCCCATGGGAGACTCATTAACAGGCCTCAGCTCCTCCGCCCTCGCCAGTGATTGGCACCATCAACCTATCCACTCCGCCCCTCTACAAGGATGATGGGTCTATGAGCTCCCAGTGCAACATGGAGCAACAGCTGGAGAGACGGTGGAAGAAGAAGGACGGTCTGTGTCTCGTGCTATAACCACAGTAGTTTTGTATGTAATCTATCTTGACGTTCCTGACTGAAGACTTAATGATGGAAAGGAGGGAACAGTTGTAACAAGGTGTTGGTGCACATTTTTTCAGGCTTTATTATAACATCAACGTTTGTAAATGTTTGAGATAAAAAAAGAGGTGCCATAAATGTAGAGGGTTAAATTCAATGAGATTCCAGAGCTTTTGGTGATAAGGGCTAACGCCAGTGTTGATGAGCTGTAGACAATAACAGATGATCTCTGTAGCAGAGTTCTGTCGTTATGTCCCGCTTGCTGCGTGCGCCACCCCTCGCTGAACACTCTGGAAATGTCTTTGTTTTTGTGATCCCGGTCAAACCGCTGAATCTCCTGCTGCTTTCCTCCTATGTGACAGGAAACCTCCAGGAGAAGTCCGAACCCAACTGTGTGTGAAAACGGCTTTTGTGTGGCTGCCACTCACACATTTCTGAGATCTCTTCCACCAAACTTCCAATCTGTAACAAGTTATGAAGACACACGTTTAGCCATATTTGCGCTATAATATTTACAAGGGTTAAACACCATGTTTACGATTCCAGATGATAAGAGGCTTTTCCGCCGTCTGCACAGCTCTGCCTCTACAGGCCATTCGATATCGTCTGCTTGTGCACCTCTGCCGTGCGGCTAAGTGGAAGGGAAACAGTGAGTGCTTGCCTGAGAGAGGTGTCACTTGTTCTCAGTATTAGCGGTGGAGTAGATAAGAAAACAGATGGGACAGGGGAGGTCAGAGGGCCATGCTACGGCTGACAGGTTTGTTTATTTGGCCTGTCTCTGATATCCTGCTCCCCACCTCCCACCTCCACGCCCTGCAACGACTCTGCCTATACAGCCTGACCTGGAAGTGACCACGCAGAGATGGATCAAGGCCACTTTTCACCACAGAGTCAACACCGGCCGCCCCACTCGCCACTCAGGCCAACTCAAAACACATGGGGCAAGTGTGGGCTTATTACCCCTCTCTGACAAGAATAACAACTGACTAATTTATACTCGCATAGTTGAGTCAGGCTGAGCCTCGATACTGTAGGGAGATTTCAACCCAAACAAATATGGCTGACACCAACAGCAAATATACACATCAGATAAACGCGATGGTCAAAAAAAACAATGACAGTAATAAATATTAATGTTATTTAAGTTGTGTGTAAGTACTGCAGGGTATATGTATTCTCTCCAGAATCCCCTCTTTCCACCAGAGTGTGAGGTCTGAGGTCCTTGTGCCTGAGGGAGGCCAGAGCTGATAACCCCGCCTGGGCACTGACAGATAAGACCGGCCCGTGAGATCCCGCTGACACCGAGTCCAAAGAGGCTGAAGATAAACTGGATCCAACAGATTCCAGGAGATTCTCTCAAGTGGGCGTGACTCATTTCCTTTAATGACAGATGGCAAAAAGCAGATGCTTGAAGTTAGAGGAACAGATTTCTGCAGAAACTCTTGCTCCTTATCACAGTACAAGTAAATTTCAGTTTTTTACACTTATGGCTTCCGATGAAGAGTTTTAATCAAAGTTTCAATGCCAAAATTCACCTCCGTAAATTCATTCTTACACATTCTTCCCCTCTGCTTCATTTTTACAGGAAACAATTATCACCAATCATTCCAACGCCACTGAACGATGAGTGGCTGGAATCCCATTATGATGTGAGCTGAAAATCCCTAAATTGTGTAACGTGATATCCAGAGTAAGAGTCAGCATTAGCACAGCATTAATACGTAGAACGAGGAATTTGACTTTTGACGAGCATGCATTCTTTTCACATGATGGATTACATTCTGTAGACACCACACGCTTCAGATGTGCACAGCATAAAACCATATTTCACATGGCGACACAGTTTGACTGTAAGAGGAGAACGCCGTTTTCAAAAGTGGGATTTACAGATAGTAAAAGCCACCATGAAAGCAACCCCCCCCCCCCCCCCCCCCCACCCTTCTGCGAGGCATGGTGGCAATGACCTCTGAAGACATTTTCCCCAGAGGCAGCGAAAACGTAGCAGAGATTCATTAATACGACGATACACATAAATAAATATTTTGTTTCCTGTCTTATTTTACAAACAACGAGCAACACAAGAGAAACCCAAAAAGTAAACTGCATAGGGAGCAGAACCCAGACTGAAGCAGCCGCTGGGAGAGCAGCTCGGTGCTCAGATGCCACGAATGAAAAGACAAATCATTTTCAGCTATTTCCTTAATTGCAGCCTGTGTTCAAAGACATACCAAAAAAGCAAAGTAATCACGTCATAAATCTGTGTTTGATGGCACAGTTTTTATAAAAGAGGCACTGAGACTTTGCTGACACTTATTCTTCAAATGTCCCACAGTGGACGGGATGTAATCCCTCCACTTCCAAACAGACGAGGGGAAATCAAAAACAAAGCAGCGCTAAAAACAACCAAAACATCTGCAGGGCAGCCACGCCGAGGCAGAGGGGACATCAAGAAACACCAAGACTCAGCCAAACAGATGGTTTGTCTCAGCCATCACTCTCACTCACACACACTCACACACACACACACACACACACACACACACACACACACACACACACACACACACACACACACCAGGGCCGGAGTGAGAAGTGTAGCCTGGGAGTATGGGGCTGCAGATCAGCCCACCGTCCAGAGAGGGGAGGAGGGTGCGTCGCAGAGTGTGTGTTTAAAAAATCTAGATCAAATCATACAAAACATCAGTTGGTTCACACTCATCAAGTCCACATGTTGTGCACTGAAGCATGAATACATTACAAAAGTATAACTGCACGTACAGTGCATGTGAAATAAACACATGTGACCAAAGTTGCATACAATAACACTTTCTCGCACACACTGCTTCCATGTGAGCTTGACTGTTTGAATAAATATTTTGGAAATCTCATGCACACATCTACAGTAAAGTGTCAAGTCACTGTACTCACTGCAGCAGGAAGGACAGGGTGTTAAAAGTCTCCAGCTAACTGCTAACAAACAAATAGATGGGAGAGTGTGTGTGTGCAGCATTAGAGATGTGTGTGTGTCCGTGTGTGTAAAAGACCTGGGGAAGTTTTCCTGTGTGTGTGTGTGTGTGTGTGTGTGTGTGTGTGTGTGTGTGTGTGTGTGTGTGTGTGTGTGTGTGTGTGTGTGTGTGTGTGTGTGTGTGTGACTCTCTCCCTCGGTGGGACGCGCTCCGTGTGAAGCAGACCTGTTCAGACAACGAGGGCTGACTCCTGTTTAGACTGGGTCGGCGCCAGTCGTCCCCTCACTTCGCCTCAGCAGCGACAAGTGAGAGCCTTCAGCTGACTATCATCACACTCAACACTGACAACGCCGCAACACACCACAGTCAATCCATCACTGCTGTCACACAGCAAAAAATGTGTTTCCAATGTGGTGTTAAGGAAATAAGAAGGAATTGTTCTTTAGTTTCTGAACTGTTTGTGTTTTGGATTTGTGAATTACAAGTGATTATACTGGGGTCAAGGGTTGTGGAACCAGCACCACAGTACTTAAAGAAGAGATAAAACAATATTTAAAAAAAGTTAGGAACAATAGATTTGTTTGCATGAATAGAACCATGACCACTTGATAAAGATAAACTCTAATCAAAAGTTTTAAAAGGTTAATTTAGCCTCATTTTATAGCTGACACTTATTTGTGGAAACATAAAACGCCCTAAGATTGTATGTCAGCTCATGTGATGTTCAATTTTGAAAAAACTAAAAACTAAAATGTGAGGTTCAAATAGGACAGACTGCAAAGGGAAGGAAAAATATAAACCAGTGACTGGTTAATTGTGTGCAAAATATGTGTTCATATACTTTATTTGTGCATACTGTGTTTTACAGACTCTAATCAAATCAACACACCATGGACCTACATTACTTCTTTCTCCCTCTTTCTCTATTATCTGTGGTTTTGAACACGAGTCCTGTCACACCACCAGAGAAATGTTATTTATTTAGAATTAAACACATCTCTCTCACACACACACACACACACACATACACACACACACACACACACACACACACACACACACACACACACACACACACACACACACACACACATACACAAATATGTGTGGACAAACACAATAATTCAACTGGTAGATTAAACTTTATGATTTTATATCACCAGTGTGTCTATAATGTTTTTCTGACTTCCTAAAAGACTGATTAAAAAAAGAAGGGGGTTTAATGTATGACCACAAACGTGCAAAAAGTTCAAATATGATTTAAAAATCAAATGCTTTTATTTTTTATAAAATCCCATCAAAGTTGTTTTGACAGTGAAAAATCAGGTAAATTATTTAATACAAGTTGTGTAATTTTTCTGTCATCTGTTTCTAATAATGTTTATTATTGCAACCATGACAACAAAATCCCTCTACGCTAATTATTTGTTTCTGTGTCTAAACATGTCTGCTCCAGTACAACAATCACATCAGTGGGGATTCAAAGAAAAATCATGCAGTGTTTTTTATAAATATTAATATAAGTATTTCATATCCTCAAACGCACCTAAAATGACGGAGCCAAAGTTTTAGGCTTCAGTTGCCCAGCGTGAACTGTATCTTGCCCCCTCATGAAGGTGAATATTACACTATTCCCCCCATGACAGCTTTACAATCCTTGGGGTTAAATGAGGACCAATCGTGAAGCAATATATTACGTCTGCACCAGTCCCAGTTAAATGGCGGACAGTTATAAATATTAGCAATCAGCCTGGGCAAAAGGGGGGGGGGGGGGGAACACAAGGCTTCAAAGCTGAACTAATAATCAATTCATCAAATCTGTCCCTGCATTCACCCCTTTGTGGGCCTGATGCAGACAACCTGTGTCATAAAACGAGATCAGTGAGGAATTTGGTTCTTAGTGCTGCTCACCAGGCTACGACTGTATATCTGTTTAATAGACAGCGCATGCAGTCACTGCGTTAGATTATTTCTAGAGCCTGGAAAAACACAGTCATGTTCTGAAGAATCTTTGAGTTGTATGTGCATCGAATCACCTGCATGAATGTACCTCAATCCTCATGAGTCTAGATGACAAAACAGGTCATTCACTGCTACACATGATGATAAAACATTGTACAACATACATATATTTTAACCTTTGTCAAGGAGGTTATGTTTTCACCCCTGTCCGTTTGTATGTCGGTCGGTTTTCCAGAAAGATGTGGAATGAGTCAGTGAATAACTCACTATATTTCGGTGTGGATCCGCATCAGGGATCCAGGACAATGTTTTTCTCTTTCTTTAACATTGGCAATTTTAAGACACTTTGTTGATTTCTCAGAGAATAATTTTTGGATCTTAATGAATATTATTTTTCAACATGTTTAGGGGAATGATATTTATGGTTGTGTCAATTTGGTGCAGAACCAAATAAGAATGCAGATCTAGTGATTTTAAATGTGGTTTTAAAAAGGGAATGTTGGGCCTTCACTCTCCACTTCTTTCTGTCACGCTAGTACATTTGGCCCATTTCACCTTAATTCTCCCCATTCCTCCCAATAGTCTACTAGTATTACACTACTAATTATGCTGGGAAGGAAAAGGAAAAATCAATGTAAAGAGAGGAGCAAACAAAGCTAATGACCGCTGGTGACAATAATTAGACATGAAATAAAGTCCCCCTGAGAAACACTGTGTGTTAACAATAGGCCAGTGGACACTGTCAGTGTTACATGCCATGCTCCATTAAAAAGGCTAATCCTGCTTCACTTATGTAGGAGCCTGGTGTCCGCAACTCCCTGCTGTGCATGCTTTTTGGCACACACACACACACACACACACACACACACACACACACACACACACACACACACACACACACACACACACACACACACTGTAATTCAGAGATATAAAAGCAAGACTTTTCACATGAACGTACTACACCACATGCACAAACACACAGAACACACAGAACACACAGAACACACACACACACACACACACACACACACACACACACTCACACACACACACACACACACACACACACACACACACACACACACACACACACACACACACACACACACACTGAAATGTCCACTGCGACCCACCTCCCGCTCCTCTTCCATTTACAGCCTCTAAAAGCCTTTTCCATTTAACAGTGGGCCTGGGGCTGTGAGTGACAGGGAACAGAATGGACCTTATGTTGTCACTTTCTCAGCACTGTGGCCTGAAGGGAGGCCTGGCACCCCAGTCTGCTCCTGCTGCTGGAGCGGGTGGTCGGTGGGGACGACTGTGCATGGAGGAGGGGAGGGGGGGGGGGGGGGGGGGGGGGGGGGGGGGGGGGGGTTGAACAGCGTAGACCTGCCTACGAGGGCAAGAACATAAACTTGGCTACAGTTTCAGATTTACTTAGAGAGTGTAGCCTGAAGCAGGGGCCTGACACAGCTGCCTATCTCTTTGTGTTGAGGATGAATGAAACTGAATGAAGGTTTACCTGAGTTGATTGACATTTGACAAGAAATAAAAGGGAGGTTAATAGGATAGCAATGGCAACACCCTCAGTTAAATCCTGCCCACAGTATTGATTGATTCAAAGGTTTGGTGCAGTCAAGAGTTGCTGTGAACGTCGAGCAGCAAATCACTCACACAGTGATGCTGATTCTCAGGAAACAAATGGGAAACAAAAAGTAGATTTTCACAGAATATTTTCAACATTGACTCCAGAATCAGTTTAGGCTCAAGTAACCTTAACTCTAAATCCAGAGGCTGACCCAGGGTCAGGGCCAGGGGGGCCACTGGCCCCAGCTTATTGGCCCCTGAACTGCCCCTGTTCTGCCAGTAGTCTAAACACTTAATAACAATATTAACAGAAAATATGAAAAGTTGTTAAGAATATTTGTTTTCTAAACCTTTTTAAGTACACAATGTGCTTGAACAAGGAACAATTTTCAACATATATGAAATTATATGAGACTATGTGCAAAGCTATAGAGCTTATATTTAACAAGGAATGATTTAAATGTGCAACTTGGATGTTGGACATATAATTGGCCCCTCTGTGTGAATTGTGGCCCCTTCCTGACCCCGGATTTCACTCTACATCTAAAATTTGTTCAATTCCAAACCATACATAACCACATCTTTACAGACAAACATAATCTGCTGCAGCAACAAATAAAACATGAAACAGACATGTCTCTTTTTAAAAGATACTGCTTTTGGCATTTGGCCATTATTTGATAGTCACAACAGAGACTGAAAACACAGGAAATGAGAGAGTTACACTCGACAAAGATCCACTAAACTGAGGACATTGTGGTTATAGTGTATATTCTGTTTCATAACCACCGGATCTAATCACTTCTTACTGAGGCATTACAGACATCTGTTTTATTGACTGTTCCAGTGAGGTGAAGTAAGTTTACTGTCCAAGAAATACTTATAATAACAACAAAAAAAATATGTTCTGGACAAAGGATTTGGGGAAAGACGTTTAATAGATAGTGGGTCATTGTTTGCCCCGTATCCAAGTCACCCATCATGTATTAAAATAGTGTGAATCTCTCATTCAGGGTTTGGTTTCCTACACTGCGGGTCCAGCAGGTCCAACATTGGCTCAACATTCAGGTATGCAACGAGAGAGCAGACGCGTGACATTGACAGATGGCTGGGTGTTGACAGTGAGTGGCAGGTAGACTACCTGTTTCACGGTTCACTTGGAGATTCATTAAGCATTTTGGACAGGCTCCTTTGGAGAGGCCTTGCCGCGCTGTAATACGATCCCCGGCCTCGGGGATACTGTAATGTTTTTACACGAATCGCCCCAAACTATGGGTGAGCGCTCTGTCACAGACCAGGGGAGCGGAGGAAGAGCCGCGGGGGGAGGTTGAGGGGGTGATATGTTTGTGTAGGACAAGCTCGACATCTTGCTTCTTCTCTA
Source organism: Hippoglossus hippoglossus (assembly GCF_009819705.1). Taxonomy (NCBI): domain Eukaryota; kingdom Metazoa; phylum Chordata; class Actinopteri; order Pleuronectiformes; family Pleuronectidae; genus Hippoglossus; species Hippoglossus hippoglossus. The sequence continues at coordinate 20,059,674 of NC_047153.1, forward strand.
AAGACAAATTGCTCATCCCACCACTCACTTTCCATTCAAACCAGGTTCTCAACTTTTTTATTTTACATCTCCCCTCCGTCCCCATGTTGTGACAGGCACCTAAATTGATTAAGCTGTGCCCCAGGATCTGACACTACAGCGTGTTGCCTCCTATTTGTTGATTACTATTGATTTTCTTTGATACTTCATTTAAAAATCAATAGCCAGAGCAAAAGAAAAATAGGCGCAGTTTACACATACTTTAACATACTATTGTGCAACAGAGGAGGCCACAGTTTTGGCAGTAGCTGTGATGGCAGCAGCCAATTACGAGGAAAGCTCTTAACAGGTGAAAGAGAGAGGCCCCAGATCGATTCTGAGCTTTCTTCTCCAATCACAGAAAGTGGCCATAAATTAAAGCGCATCTGTTTTGTTTAGAAGACAGCCATGAAGCATGGCCGCAACTTTTTTTTATTTTTTTTCATTTCTTGATATCCCCTGCTCTTTAAACAGCCCCCCACTTTTGAAATAACCGCTCTATCCTCCATCATTACATGACAGACAGAGAGGACAAGTGTCACATAACAGGCAAACAGTGTGTCTACAGCATGATATATCTGTGAAATGTGACCTGGCTCACTCTGTTTGAATTTACAATGCAGTCATTTACTGTAAATTATGTTATTCAGCCACTCTAGCTGTATGACTTCAGAGTCATTATGTATGAGCTTTATTTTTCCATAAAACAAAGACAGTAGCAATTTTCTATAAGTATACAATTCATTGATATATTCTAAAGTTGTTGATTTTATTTGTAGTAAGAGTGTAACTAGTAGATTTTGCTGGTATGTGCTATTTCAGAATAAAATTGTAATTAAGATCAAATGAGGGATCGCAAAAAACAAAGCTGAAGAGGTAGTTGAGTTGAATCCTGATACACACATGCATGCACGGATATGCAGACACACACACATACACACACAAATGACTGCTAACAGGGGCCGCAAACGTGACCTCTGTGAAGACATGGACATGTCGATCATTCAGTTTTTATCTCGACCAAGAATGTTGTGTTTATATTATGTTGTGTTTTCATTGCTGTTTGTATGATTACTTAAAACCGAACCAATTTTATCACGGTTATTCTGAATTGCCACAACACTAAACCTCCGTTCTCTAAACAAAACTCTCAACTGGCAAAACAACTTCATGAAATCACTCACAAAGTTGGCAAAACTTTAAACACAGTTCATCTGGAATAAAAGTACTAACAATTTAGTAGCACTTAAATGGCACTTACTTATAGCACTTTGTAGTTTGGCTTTTTTGAAGATATTGTACTTTCTTGATTCTTGTTGTTCTGGGTTTGTACCCTCATGGTTGAATGCACTTATTGTAAGTCGCTTTGGATAAAAGCGTCAGCTAAATGATATGTTATGTAATGTAATCTGGTTAGACACAATTTGTAAATCTGAATCACACATTTTGCAAAACTCTAAACACATTCTTATTCACTGAACACATTTAGCAGTGGGGTGCAGCTTTGACCCAGAACGAAACACAGAGGCCCCAAAGGTTGAACACAACTAACACCCTGTTGTCATCGTTAACACACAACCATTTGAACACACACCTGTCCAATCAGGTTATTTTAGGACCAACAACACTGACCATCTTCCAACATTTCTGGATGGTCTACAGGACATAAGCAGAGATCATGAGCAGGCAGAGGTTCCTGTTTGTGTTGTCTTTTGGCACGTGAGCTTTCACTGTGGTCAAAGAATACATGAATGGTTTACCAATAACCAGCGGTTTCTTTACATTTGATTTCCACCATATACTCTCCCCTCCCTAAACCCTATAGAAGAATTGTAAAGAATGGAAAGTGTATGACCAAAACCCCTATAACCAGGAAAATCTCCTCCGGTCAGTGGACGCAGCTTGTGGCTATATATCATCTATTGGATCTGTTTTATCTGGATCTAAAGATTTTTTTTTCCTGCTATGCTGAGAGTGCAGTGTTTTGCATGTAATGTGTAATGATAGTGATAGAGTAGTGTTTATACATTGGCTGGCTTTGTGTGTTATCTGAAGGCAGAGTTTAGTTTTGGGTAAAGATAATATACTTTTGAATCAATTGTTTGATTTAGCAAGACAAGGTTTTGTGAGCGTAGCTTGAATTTTGGGGTTTGTGTTTACTGTTTTGAGAAAAGGAGAGGAAGTTTCAGGAAATCGGTTTTAGCAATTCAGAAAAACTGTAAAACCTGGTGGAAGGACGGGACAGGGGCCAAGGAAGAACCTGTCAACTTTTGGCATCGATGTAGACGAAAAAAAAAACGAATGGATTAGGTAAAGAAGCTTGTTCATATCAAACATGTGTGTATTTTAACAGAAACTGGTCAAAACCCTTGATTCCATTTGTTCATAATACAGATAAAAAGTGTGTATTTGGCGCTGATCAGGTGACACACAGGGCACATTAGGTGTATTTTTGTAGAAAAGACTGCAGCCTGACGAGGATGCAGAAAATGATGCTGATGAGAGTAAAGTAAATCAAAAACAATGAGCTGAAAGAGGCTAAAGAAAAACTCAGTGGTGCTGAGAGGAGCTGCGGAGTCGTGTTCTGTCTGTGGCTTCGTCACATTGAGGGACAACTCTCAAATCACACATTTGATCCATTGTTAATATAAAGCTTGAACAGAAAAGCACTACTCACTTAATATTTACAGATTTTTTTTCTCATAAATATAAAGTCTTACAACTGATCTCGATGATCCTTTGATTTCTGTGATGCCTTTCTCTGTGTCTCTCTGTGTAGTCTCTCATTTGTCCTCAGTTGCACCAACCTTTTCCTTTCATTTCTCTCTTTCTCACCTACTCACCACTCCCGTGTCACCCCCTTGCCCAAACTCAAGCACGCAGAACAGAGCAGGCCGGTCCTCTCCAACAGACCAGAACGCTCCGTTCTCAGAGTTCTCACCTTTCACCCGGGGTGAACGTGAGGCGGCATTGCTCTGGCCCCAGAGCCCCCTGAGCCCCGCGGAGACCAGAACACAACACCGACCTGCCGAGCCGGGCTGTATGGAGGGTCGGTGGCGTGCTGAAAGACACAAGTTGGTAGAAAGAAACCAGGTGGAACAAACAAGTGACTGACATCGCAGGGGTGAACCGGAGACATCGAACACTTGTTTGAGTGCAGGGTTGTTATGGCAGCAGGTGTCTTTGTGTGGCCTATAGATCCATTCAAATATGATCTGATTTGTGTGCAACTGTATGTGTACAGTATGACACTGGTGACTTCTAATCACTCACATGAGTTTTCGTTTTGTTTTAGGCCACCATTTAGTCTGTAGCTGCTCAGTATTCAAGAGCAGCTACAGACTCTTGAATACTGTAGCTGCTTACATACATGCACTAAAATCTCCTGACATTCTACAGAGAGGCTGAATGTGAGAACGTGAGTTTCTGCAGTCAGCCTGTAAGAACTCTTCGAGAATGTCCGAATGAGCCGATGTTTTTACTGTGGGGGTGTTGATGAAGTTTCTAACAAGCGACGGACGCACAACTGATTAAACCAAAAATAATTCAACATCTCAAGATGTAAAAGCGGTGCCATACACGTATGGACATCGAGAGGGGCTGATGCCGGTGTCAATGTGCTCGAAGCAAAAACACCTTATTACCTCCAGCCTCTGCCTGCCACCCCTCACCCCGAACGCTTTTGATATTCTTGTGCTGTGAACACGTCTGAGCGGAGAATCTGAATGTGAAAGGCAAACTCTGGAGAAAGTCCAGATCTAATTCTAATTCTGCAGACATTCTGAAAACGGCTTATGTCAAAAAGGCCTCTTCGGCCTTGTCATATGAAGGATCTGTGATTGTTTGGCTCCAAAAAAGAATCATGAGTTCTAAGCTTAATAAAGTAACTTCTACGACTGTGGAGAAATTTATAACATCATTAGAGTGCTGTAAAATTCATTTGTGGGCATTGTGTGTGTGTGTGTGTGTGTGTGTGTGTGTGTGTGTGTGTGTGTGTGTGTGTGTGCATGTGGGCCAGTGGTAGCGACCTTGTCCCTGCCCCCTCCAGCAGGAGTGACAGATGCTCAGTAATCTGTGTGAAAGGCGATCCACCACTTAATGGGATTGTTTCTGTTACACCTTAAAGAGGAGGCGGCCAGCGGACCAGAGCTGAGCAGTCGTCCTCCATAACTGCTGTCCTGGGACCTCAGGTGGACACGACGGGTGAGGAGACACCGCATGAACGTCGAGGAGGAGGGGGTTGGAGTGGAGGGGCGGGGGCAGCTTCACACCTCTCTCGGAATCATAAAACAGCGCAGGGCTCCCCTCCCTGTGGTGCATTGTCTTAAAACAGATGGCTGACATATTGACAAAGAGCAGAGAGATGATATGGATGAAAAGTGTGAAAACCCTCCAACATATGGACACCTGATTGTCACAGTTAATGGATATGTGTTGAGGTGCTGTCAAACAGGTGTCTGTGAAGATCCCAAATCCAAAAAAAAAGAAACTCCGTATCATCAGTGGTCAGCTGAAGACTTTAAGGTCCATTTTGAGACATTTGTGTGAAACTTCACTGAAGATTATTTCTAAACTATTCAAAATTTGCATAGTTTGACAAATTTTGGTTGTAGATATATTGTGCATAACCTCATAAAGCTGATATTTGGGGAATCACACTAACTCGATTTGCTGTCTAAAATTAAATGAGGGGATTGATAGCACTGCATCAAGGGTTATAAACGCTGGCATTTGATTATGGTCACTAGACAATACTTTATTTTAATCACATACTTTATTCCATTTCACCTACATTATTATTATTGTTATTATCATCATTATTTTTTATTATTACTGTATGTTTTTAGCCCCTTTTATTTACTTTTTGGTCTATTCATTTTACATTTACTGTGATTATAGCTTAAAAATGTTTTATATGGTCATCATTTTTATTTGTTGTATTTATTTTTAGCAGCGCTAACCTGTATGAGAGGTGCTATACAAATAAAGTTGGATTGATTGTTAATAATAATAATAATAATAATAATAATAATAATAATAATAATAATAATAATAATAATACAATAATATTAATAATAACAATAAGAAGAAGAAGAAGAAGAAGAAGAAGAAGAAGAAGAAGAAGAAGAAGAATGACAATAATAAGAATAACAATAATAAGAATACAAAATTTAGTATCAATTAGGTAATTAGTTGTAACATGTTAATTAATTAGGGAGTTTCAGAGGGGCTGGTAGAGGGATCATGTTACCAGGCTAGCAGTCTGCTAATGCTATCTTCATATGTACCATACAGATATCAAAGTGGTTCAAAACTTCTCATCAATCTCTTGACAAGAAAGCCTATAAATACATTTCACGTATTTCACATCAAGTTATTCCTTGAAAAAACTGTCCTCACATCACTATAGTGTCCAAGACTCACAGGGAGACAAGTGACACACAAAGACAGACAGAAGAAGCAAAGACACAGAAGAGAAATATAGTAAAAGGACGACAGCACCTTATCTCTCCGTGCTCAGGGTAACATGAGAAGGAGTTTCCTTCATCTCTTCCACCTATGGCAGCAGTAAAACTGTCCATGTCATAACGCCCAGTGTGTCAAAATGATATGTTTAACCATCTCCTGCCTATTATGCAGGACAATAGAAGCCCTGGATGGATTTCCTCCCAGTGTGAAATGACAGATTCTCCCTCTCTCTCTCGCCGAGTGCCCACTCGGCTCAGCGCTCCCCTTCAAAAGGCTGCGACTATGTGTCACCTGTGTAGAATGTAAAGACACGTCAGATAGGGTTTCACAGCGCACCTCTATTCACGCTTATGATTGCTTTGTTTGGTGGAGAGATTTCAGGGTCCATAGGGGATGGGAAGGTGGGACCTCTGCTTCATAAATGAGGCGTCGCTTTGTCAACACAGGAGTGGGGTTATCTCAAGCAGCAGCTGAAAGATTGATGGAGTGAGATGATTATCAGTGACACCTCAATATGGTGATCGGCCCGTAGAAATACTGTACGCATGAGGGAGTGGATGAAGAACACAACAGCTCACTTCAATAATTCAAGTTCCAAAGAATGAGAACTAACATGTCATTAGATGATTAACCCTGATCAGTCAATTAGTTGATTAGTGAATCAAGAGGAAGTGAATTGACAATTATTTTAGTAGCTTAATTTATGTTTCTATATTTTTCCCTGCTAAACAACCAAATGAGGAATTGTGTGTTTTCACCTCTGAGTGATGTTGATTGGTTTGTTTGTTTGTAAGCAAGATTACACGAAACCAATGGAAAGGATCACCACAAAACTTGGTGGAAGGATGCGGTCAGGGAAGAACTCATTAAGTTTTGGTACCAGTCCAGATCAGGGGGATGATCCAGTATTTTTATCCCTTTTTCACTTTCTCTTAACATTGCAAGATAAGGAGATTTTGTGACACTTTCCCTGATTTCTCAAATTATAATTAACGGATCGTGATGAATACAATTAGACACATTTAGGGAACTGATATCTCTGAGTGTGTGAGATGTGGTGCAGCTTGATTGAATTTAAGGGGGCTGTCGGGCCTTGGCCAATGGGCTAAGTGAGTGGCACTTTTTAATTATCTTCGGGCTCAGGAAGGAGACCTCTTCAGCTGGACGCAAACCAAGGACGGTGTCATTAATCTCTGACACCTTAACCTCTTGGCCCCAGTGTTCATGTTTGATTTCAGTCCAGACTGAATTAATTGGATTATTATTCCATCACTCTTGAACAGAAGTTTGAATCTTGAACAAAGACCCTTGTAACAATTCTCAGAATTTATCATTATTATTATTAGTCTGAGAAAATGAAATGTCTCTTTCACCTTGACCATTTCATTATATTTTAATGTCTGAGATAGGAGAGAAAAAAACTGCTTGTCTGTACATAGTATCAGGATACTGTACGCTGAATACACTGTATTTGACCGCCATCTCCAGGTACTGGTAAGTGATTGATCTGAAACCATATTTTAACTTTCTCTTTGCTGTGACAGACAGACACGGAGACACACTTGACACTCTTGAATGAGTGAAGACCTAAGGGTCACAAGGGAGGGGCGAGGGGCCACAGATCAGGGGTCCCGTTCCTTCGCGAGCCTTTTCAATTAAGCACCGGCACACTGGAAACAATTTATGAACATGACCTTCCAACTCTCCAGCTCCCACACTCAGCCCTGGGAGCTACCCTCTCCCACCCCCCAACTACATCAAACCAGCCTCCAGCACCCCTCTGACCCCCTGACCCACAACAAATACCCCATCTTGACAAGACAAAACAAATGTTGCTCATGCAAAAGCGAATGTGTATTAGGTGTGTCGCCGCCTCATACGGGCGCAAATGCGAAAACACACTCACACATGAGATCAGGCCCCCTGCGTTCACATTGAGGGGTCAGCGGTTATTCTTCAGCACAGGCTCAAAGGTGAGTGATAAAAAAATCCAATACAGTAAATGCACAGGGTCACCAGCATATCAATATATAATACAGAAAGGGGACAAATGACAAGCTATACGCAGATGGAAAGCGATTGAATTCTCTGTTTCTCCCTATCTTGCCGTCTCTGGATGCATCAATCTGCGGCTGTTGATAATTGAATTAAGAGGAAGACATGATTAACAAGTTCTTCAAAAAAGACGGAATTGCCTGCAATCTGACGCCCGGAGGCCCTGATGGGTGTCTTTGGGAGCGAAAACTATTTGTGACATCTGCACAGTTCAGCCAGCTGTCTTCATTTTAATTAAAAATCTTTCACGGCCGCAAGAGTTATGGAAGGTGCAGCGAGGGCTCCTGGCAGCAGCCCGAATGAAATGCCACATAACAAATTGCGCGTGTGGATACAGTAAGCAACAGCTACATCAATCGGATGTGACAGAAGATGCGATTTCCCAAAAAGGGGGCACACCGAGGCGGCCAGCGCACTGCAATTCTGGACAACTTTATTGAAACGGTGAAACTTTATACAATATTATGAGCCCTGCTGTTATTAACCTGAACTCATTGCATTACCGATAACTTTACTGCAGAGTTGTTTGACTTTGGAAGGGACTATTATAGACGTGCGTTTCATATCCTGACTTTTATTTAACCTGAAACATGAAGTCAAACATCTAATAGCAACAAATAGAAAACATGGAGTTTTGTTGCTGCTGCTAAAAGCTCGTGAAATGGTTTAATACACAATATACAACTTAAATATATGATGTGTTTTAATGTTACTCATATAAGTGCATGTACTTTTAGTTTGTGGCTGCAAACGTGCGTCTGCAGAGAGTACGGCATTTCACTGATGTCATCCATTACTGGACAGGTAGAATCACTATAATTCCTGTGGTTAAGATTGATCCTTGAAGCTGTTAGTCGATTCCACAGACCAAACAAGCGGCAACCTTTTTATTGTCGTACTGTATGAGCTGCCAGTGGAGACCAAATGGGGTTTCAAAAGTCTGCATGTAAACACTGAACATTAACGGTTGTGCAAGAAATGAGATCACATAATTTAGATGTTGACTTCCAAACATGCATAACTTAAAAATTGCTAGTTCTTTGTGCTGTTAAGCAACAGTTTTTGTACTAGAATATCACTCAGTAAAGCACATACCTCCGCCAACAGTCCCCTTAAATTCAACCAAGCTGCATCAACTTGCACACAGTGAAATTAGTCCCCTAAATATGCCTGATTTCCTTACCGCCATGAATAAGATCCATGAATTATTCACTTGGAAATCTGTAAAATGTTTTTTTTTAAATCCACAATTCTTCTCTGACCTATACAGCATCCTTCCACAAAGATTCATTATAATCCGACCAGTAGTTTTTGTGAATTCTTGCTTACAAACCAACCATCAAACAAAGGAACATGCTCCTATGAGGCTTCCAAAGGGTTTCTCCGCTTCTTTGAAAGACTTAAGGATTCATTAAGAACCCTTTTTTATTAAACGAAGCCTTTATGGTTCTCATTAGCTCTTTTATTCTTAAGAGTGCAGGAGTGGAAAAAAATAACCTCCTTGGAGCTTATCGATCAATCAAAAGTATTTAAATCAAATAAATATATAATTATTCAATCCAGTCTTCTGGCTGAAAGCATGGGTTATAGTTCAAATAGCGGATCCCAGAATTTGTTTGAATTAGCTCTTGCTGAAGGCGTAATCACATGAATAGAATTAGCACCACAGACACAGTGAGCACAAGACCCATGAGTCCATTTATCACAAAATTAATTGTCAAATTAGTTCTGATCTCATTGGCTATTGTGTCATGTCTGTGCGCAGACATGAATATAAAAAAGACAATATGCTGTATCTACAATATACGGGCCGCCGCAGTAATCTGAGACACCTGCATGCGTTTAATGACTATGTATGTGCAGGGGCCGTATTTGCAAATCATTTTAAATACCAATGAATGAGACACAACTGAGTGACCTCACTATAAGTCTGCTGACAATTACACCTTATCTTACCTCAGATAACAGCACTTACTTCAACAAGTAAGAGACAGGATCCGAAAATAAGGCTGTTCTACATGCGAGGATACGCAGATGGAGGTCAGGTTTTTTTACGGCTGGTTATTACCCGCTTTTTATTATGCAAAACAAATGTTACTTTCCACAAGTGAACAGTCCGTCATCTTTATTCAAGTTCACTCTCCCAAGACCTCCATCACACTCCACACTGCTCCTTAATAGAGTGAGGTGCTCTCAGTGACACCATAACTCACACACACGTCTGCACCCAGGCTATTGTTCTCTTTCTCTGAATCACGGCACCGAGACTGTTCTGCCGCCTTGACCACTGAGGTTTTAATTACAAGTTTTTTTAATTTGCCGTCAGTTCGACTCCGTGTCGGCCCAAACTTCCAGCACTTACGGCAATTTCTCATCACTTCTCTCATGCGAGCAACAAGACATCAGAGGGATGCACCAAAGATCAAACGCATGCAGGCCTCGGTCACAGAGGGGTCCAGTGCAGTGTATGTTGCTGATGTGACCCCGGCAGGGCAGCCGAGGGGGAAGTAATGAATTAGAGTGGAGCTTGGAAGGCATTAGAGATTAGGCGGCAGTGGGGGCTCCACTGAGGAGCGCCTGCGAGGTCAGGGGTTAGGCATATACCTCCAACAGTTGTCAGACAACCTCAGCATGTTTATTAAGGGCAGATCTGCTTATTATGGGATGAGACAGAAAAAAGAATAAAGTCTTCTTCTCTCTGTCCCGACACTAATCTACTTTTTCCTCAAAAGATGCCAGAGAAATTATGCAAATATTCTGCGGTACGTTGCCAATTCTGTGGCAGTTTTGGGTGAGTCCTGCCGCCAGACTGGCTGAACACAAAAAAGAAGGATCATCATTTTTTAATATATCAAAAAGCTAATGTCAAATTGCAGGTGACCATGTTGAGAAAAATGACCAAGGAATCATAAAAGCAGAGTAAGAGTTTTGGGCACTTTTATGATAGAAGATAGTACTGTACAGTACTGTAGGGGAATAAAATGGTGAATGTGGCAAATAGATAACAATACAAAAATTTGTTGTCATAGTCCAAAGTAAAATCTAGTAAAGATTTTATGTAGAATAGATGTAATAACAAATTTAGTTGTTGGTACATTTGGATCAACCCAATATTCTGCTTCGGGTAAGTTTGTAGTAGCTGCAGTGGTGGAATCCAGCTGTAACTCTCCCTTTAAAACTAAATAAATGCAAGATTGATTGCTTTGTGGATCTGATCCTTCCCCTCTTGAATGTAAAGAAGCACTCTGCCGATCCTGACGAGGTATGAGAAAGGCCTTATCCCCCCCCCCCCCTGTCTGCCTGCCTGCCCCCATAGGTGCGATAAGTAAAGCATCTCCTATAAATCTGCCGTCATCACAGAAGTTCTGCTTCCAGGCATCGTGACCACAGACTCTGATCTGAGCGACTCCGGGGTCAGGAGGACAGAGCGTCCTGACTCACACAAACACCGGCGATAACAAACTTTGTTCCCTGACTGCTCAGCCTCTCACTGCGGGCTCTTCTGACACACCATGTTGTTATTGTTACAGTGAAACATTACACAGAGCAAAGAGGCGTCTGACAAAGTCATAAATGACGAGCGGTCCCAGACGTGGGAAACTAAGTGACCTTCAGGGGTCAGTCAGACTTGTTGTGATGTCATTTCCTTCTGCAGTGACGATAACTGATGGCACATGTTTACTGTTAATCATCAGATATCTCCTTTTCTGTCAGATGTTTAGCATTTTTTCTTTTAAAGAACACTGCAGTCACATGGTGTATCATCATACCTGGTGACTCTCCATTCATGACTGTGGAGAGCTCTTCTTGTTTTTCTGTCAATACACAATCAAGACATTAAAGGGATAGTTCACCCGGAAATAAAAATCCCCTCAATATCTATTCACCACTATGCCGATGGAGGGGTGGCTGAAGTATTTGAGTGGCTGCTGTATTTTGTGGTTTTATTTTGTTTCACTTACAATAAGGGTATTTGGTTTATTATTTTAAAATACATTTGGATGTATCTTTGTCCATCCCTGACAACACGACACTTAAGCTGTAAGTTTCCTCAGAGGCATTTGAAGATTACACTTAGTACTATAGACTATAGATAGATATTAACCACAAAATGCCTCCCAAAAGTGAAGCCACTTTGAAGCCATCTTGATCGCCCTCTGGTGGCTGACTGCAGTGTAGGTAATACACCCCTCCTCCTCTATGTTTGTGGATGGGACCTGGACCAAACTAAAAAGTCCACATTAAATATAATGTTGATATAATGTTGTCTGTCTTTCTAGGCAGCTTTCTTATCACACTGATGCAGGTTTAAGTGCTCAACATTAAATTGATAATGCTTTGATAAACGGGTTGAAACGTCATAATTGACAGCGGAGACTGACTCGCGATTGAGAGGACGTCAATATCGTGGCTCAAATCAACTGTGCAGACTCTGGCTTGACATCTAGAGATGGTGGCACTGATAGTCGTATATTGTATCTTCATTTTTGTCCAACGGGAGGAAGTGGAGATGCATTGTTTTTACGAAATGAGGCTTCATGTTTAAAATTCAGAAGCAATGTGAGCACAGCCTATGATCATTAAAGTATATTTGTTCTCCTGTATTCATGATACGAATTTGCAGGACATTCCTTTTCAGAACAATGCCATGTTTTGGAAATACTTGGTCAGAACTGTGGCCTGAATCCCTGTGACAGCAGCATGAACAGAGCGACTCCTCTCTGAGGCCCCGGCTGTGGAGTCATGGCTAATGTCAATTAAACAGAGTGGCTTAGTGACTGTGACCTAAAGATGATCGCTGGTGTCAGCTGCTGGCCAAGGTCACGCCACAGTGTTAACTAGATTTGATCCTCTGAGCTCTCCGTTGCACTTTCCTCACTCCTCTCTGTTTATCCTTTCTATGTGTCCCATCTCTCATAACGATATTTCACTGTCAGGTTTTTGTGGCTCTTGTTTTTTTACTACACACCCTCTCTCTCTCTCTCTCTCTCTCCTCCGTCCACTTAATGTCTCCCTGTGTCTCCCCCTCTCCCTCCTCTGTGTCCGCAGGATCGTTTTAATCAACAAGATGCCAGGTGACATTCATTGTCTCGCCCTTTCCATTTTGTTCCATTGCAGATAAATGTTGTGCATGTTTTGATTTATAACGCCGGAGCATAAACATAAAAACACATTTATCACCCCGGTCACTTCATGTTCAATGAATGTGGTTAAATGCTCATTTAAATATGTTCTCAGCTCTAACAAGAGCACAGGGACCAGCCCCCTTGTCTGTGTAAGTGTCAGGAAACATGTAAATGTAATAACACACAGTGTACGTTTGATAGTGGGTAACAGCCAAGCCAATGTTTCAAGAAACAAAGGAATGTGACTAAATATGCTGTCTTTGTCTAAACATTTCTGTTGAGAGGAATCAAAAATCATGGAATGCACAACTATTGAAATGCTGTTTTATCCTTAAATTTTTTTTCCTACACCTAAAATGTCAGCATAATGACTCTTACAATCTTTGAATTAGAGGGAGAATCTAAATCTATCACAGATAATGATTTTGCGTCTTCTCACTGACCCTTCTAACGAACACATGGGCACATTTAAAGGAGGTAGGATACAAAATTACAAAAATTACAAAAAAAACAAAAGCGTCAATTCATTTTGATTTACTTATTTCAGGGATTGACATTTTGACTCACCATCATAGGAAAATCATTGATTTTACTATCGGCATATTTACTGAAACATGATGACAAAACAAACGATGATTGAATGATGAAAAATGCCTATTGATGTTTCTTGTCCCTAAACAATGAAGAAGAACAATTCTTATGAATGTCCTGCATACATGTCTCTTCATTTCTATGACTATTGACTAATTAACACATTTTAAATTGACTTCTTCTTTAAGGTTTAAGGACGAGTATTTTCAAGATTACAATAAAAAGTGAAGCTTGCCATTCTTTAAAAAAACACCATCAAACCCATCTCTACACGAACACATAACATAGCAGGAAAAGCACAGGTATAATAATGAATATTAAAGAGCCCCACACACACCACTGTATGCTGGCTAATTGACAAGGCACACTGATCTACCTGAAATGGAACAGAGCCATTGTTGACAGTATTAATTACAGCTTTGGCTTCTAGTGTATCACACGACCGAAATACGGAGACAAACGACCATTCACACTCACATTCACACCTATGGTTATATATAGAGTTTGGACTGTGGCAGGAAGCCAGGGTACTGGGAGAAAACACATGCAAACATGGGGAGAACATACAAACTGAGCACAGAGAGGCCCCAGCTTCATTCCGATAAAGACTGTGCTAACCATTGCATCTGATGTTATTACAGAGTTGAAAAAAAAGAAAAATGAATTCAGATTTCAAAGAAACTTGTCAAGACTTGTCATCCCATAATCTAGTTCTTCTGGCTCAATGATGACTCAGGCTGTGAGCGGTCAACCTTCACAACACTCTCAGCAACGCTCTTTGTTTTCCACTGGCTCACAATAGATAGTACCTGCAGTAACTGATCCACCACCAGGAAACCCATTGATTTCCATCAGACACGCACACACAGCTATATATGTCCATCTGTGGTAAGTGATGCTTAGATCATCACTCTGGTTCAGTAAAATGATTACTCAGCTCAGTAAAGACATTTTATTATAACAAACAAGAAACACATTTCATTATATATGAGTGATCTTTCAAACAGACAGAACTACACATATGGAACCACTAATGCCCACAAACACACAGATGCACACTTTCATTACAAACACAAACATTCATTGTTACAGCACTCAGTAACATACTACATGTGGTGCATACTCCTACACACACACTTGGCATTTAATAAACAAACCAGTATTAGAATCAGAATCGGGTTTATTGCCAAGTAGGTTTACACATACATGGAATTTGCATTCCATTTACATGGGAAACAATATATATATATATACATACATATATATAAAATATGAAAAATTGGGGAAAGAATGAAATAGAAAACTGAAACAGAAAATACTATAGCCTATGTTATAAAAGCACTGCACCAGACAAATATACATACATAGTAGTGAAACATATAGTGAAACTTCATACACAATACACACACACAGAGTCTTAGGTTGGTCAGAATGGGAAGAAGCATCTGTATTATCGTCGACATCAGCAGCAGCAGTGTTGCCTGTGCAGGTCTCTTTCAGATGATGTGATTATCTGCTCCACTGGTCACTGTCTTCTGGCTGGTTGGCTGGAACACATTAGCAACCGAGATGTATCTGCCTGGCAGAGCCGCCACCCCGAGCCTGTGTGTGTGTGTTTGTGTGTGTGTGTGTCTATAAATGGTTGCACTGGCTGGCTGGAACACATTAACAGTCTGGATATTTCTGCCTGCAGGGCCAGCGCACCACACCGTTCCATTTCTGTTCTGCGGAGAGTTAAATATATATATTCAGAGTATCTGTATGCTTTGTTTTTTAATCTCTGGCTTAACCCATTAAGTTAACTTAAAGAGCAAAGGTTAACCTTAAGATCAGGCATGTCCTGATGGTTTATTTTATAGTAGGCAAGGTCCTTAAAAGTCCTTTCAGATCCATGCAACAAACACATATGTTTGTTTGCATGCATGCATGCATGCATGCATGCCTGGCCTTATATGAGAAGGCCCCTGTGGACAAAGCAACCACACCAATATCCTCTTAGTTAGTGAGGCAGTGAGATGTGACTGAGATCAGTGAGACGTTATGGGCTGAGACCTGCCGGAGCTCCCTGCTGACCCACCAGAGCAGTAGACACAGCAGCACTGTAACAGCCTTTAAAACACCTGCATGCTTCACTGAAGCCACCACAAGTGTGAATATCTCAGCTCAAACATGAATATTCTACTTAAAATATAATGAAGGCTGGTGTGATGCAACCAACAACATTGAATTAGGTCTGGTCCTTTTTACTGACGGTTTACTGGTCAAACTATGAAATAAATTTTGTAAAAATATTTTAGAAATGGCAAGGATTAGCAGTTACAAATAATAATAAAAAAACATCTGTTACTTTTGTTTTTATGCAATGTTTACTTTGGAAACCAACTCCTCTGATAATGTTTAGTGCTCCTGACTGTTATTGTCAGATTTGTGAACTCATCATGTTTTCAGCTATATTCATTGCCTATCCTGCTGTCATATCCACTTCAATAAACTGTAACTTAACTTGAAAAATTACCCTGTACTCTGGCCGCACAAGCTGGGTATTGTTTTCACAATGCCATGTGTGTGTGTGTGTGTGTGTGTGTGTGTGTGTGTGTGTGTGTGTGTGTGTGTGTGTGTGTGTGTGTGTGTGTGTGTGTGTGTGTGTGTACAAAATACCTAAACAACCCCATGGACAGATTTTCCCAAAACTTGGTGGTAATGTTACTTGGAGCTGATGGGTCAAAGGTCAATGTCAAGGTCAAACATTTGGTCTGAAAATACATTTTCCAAAATATCTAATAATAGAGGGACAGTCTACTGATCAGAAAATGATTCCCCAACTTTGTTATATTATTATATGATACCTCTGCAACATAAAGGACTATAGACAGGACCTAATGCTTATAAAGATTGAAAGTCTGATTTAGCAGGATCTGAAGTATATTTTAAAAACCAAATGTTTTTCGAAAGTTACAGTACAGCACTCTTTGCTTTGCTATACCTTACTCTCCCACACAAACGCAATGACTGTCTGTCACAGTCAAACTGACCATCAGCAGCACAGAGAGAAATCCTACCCCTGTGGGTGGCCATGAAAGCATCCACAAAGATGTTACGATCCTCAGCAGGCAGGGAGACAGGATTCAGAATCAGCTTCGATAGATACAGCTTTCACCACGCGTTCATGCAACAAGCATATAGTAAACTTCACTATTCACAAACTGGGTATAAATGTCCATCAATACGAAATCACTGTATCTCATGTTCTCTGATAGTTTTTGCTTTTCTGTGACACAGTAAAGGACTATGAATCTCCCACGCAAATATTTCACTACCACTAGAACACGCCTGTTTTACTTCCTTCTTTTGGAAAATATGGGCTCCTATGATGTTTATCATTTTTAAGACACAACAGTTTAGCACAAGTCATTCAAAGCCTTCTAGCTCCTTTGCCAGGAAGCTGTGTCCTCAAGGTGTGATTTTATGACAACACTGTCCCTTGTGAACGTGAAACCCTTCAGAGCCTGAGATTTAATGCTGTCATACACAAGAACACTGTAACTTTATTGACTCCTGCATATGGGAAAGGAGCAGGGGAGGGATGGCGAGAAAGAGACGGAGTGAGGGAGAGAGACAAAACAGGGAAAGGAAGAAAGCAGAAGGAAGAAAGGATGACAGGCAAGGTGTAATAAAATCAGACGTGTGTCCTCGCCCAGCCGCCACATTATCCAGCTTGCTGTGAATGAGCGCACTGTTCGCCTCTGCAGCCAATTTTCCGCCAGTCAATGGGTTCTGGATGGCCTTCACTTCACCGTTTTCATGCCTCTTAGCGAGGCTGTTGCTCAGCTGCTGCTGCCGATGCAAACACAGTCATCACCCTTCTCTTTCCTCTCATCGACTGCTTCCACTCTATAGACCCCTCCACTGTTACATTCATGGCATGGTCTCTGTCTGAGGTCTCTGCTGCCACAGGTCTGTCAGCAGTTTGCAAAGAAACACACCATGTTTTGTCGATTTAGGTTCCTTCACACCGCTCCTTGGCTTTGGTAAATCGCCTCCAGCCGAAGGTTTGTATCTATAACCACATGTAAGAGCATGACTGCATAACCGCATGTAAGAGCATCAGGCAGCATACACAGACGAGCACACACGCTACAATAAAACCCTCTATTCCTATCCTTCCAGTGCCCTTTCTTCAGATACCACACCGCCCTGTGCTCTTCGATCCAGGACGTGTTTGACAGCAGATGGTATGAATTATTTGCTCGCATCTCATCCAAGGCTTCTTGACATCTTGTTTTTTTTTTAGGTAAAATATTTATGGGGCCAGTGCTTGCCTGCGCAGACGTGCACCTCGCTGTGCTGCCGTTGTGTGTTTGTGAGGAAATGAAGGCAGACCGCAAACACGAGGGAGCGGATCTCTCTGCCAGATGGGTCCTGACTGCTCTCTCATGTGCCATCAGCGCTGATGTGTCGGCTGCGGTTAAAGTAGACGTCAGATAGGTTTGGATCGGGCCATGACGAGAAGCCCCGCACGCACACAAACAGTAAGAGATAAGTCGTCTCACTGCCCTGCAGCCTGCCAAGACTCATATCATCTCTGCTGCTCATGGGTTAAACCTCATATCTCAAAGAGGGAGGTTTCAATTATGAAACTAGTCTTTCTCTGCAAACTGCTTTGAATTTTAGCAACAAAAAATGTATAAATCTCTAAATTAGCTCTGCAGAAAAAATGCTGAAAATGGAGCGTGCAATGTATATTTAATACAGTACATGACACATTATTTCTTCTGCCAAGGAGGTTTTTACCACTGTTTGGTTCTTTGGTCTGGTAGTTAGCAAGATAGCACCAAAACAACTAAACTAAATGAAGGAGGTAGTATGGGTCCGAGAGGAAACCATTACATTTTGGTGGAGATCCGGATCAGGGGGCTAATGCAAGACATTTTTTTATTTTCACTTTCAGGCACATTTTGGGAACTGATATCTATGAGTGAATGAAATTTAGTGCACCTTTATTGAATTTACTGACTGTTTGGTCTTGGCAGAGGTACGGGCTCTACTGAGTGTCATTCTAGTTCCATGCATTTATCAGTGTCCGGTATCAAGAGGTCTCATGTAACATATAGTTAAAACTATACCATCTTCTACATGTTTTATTAAAGGAATACATTTGACCATGTTTGTGTAATATATATATCTTCATCCAAATTCCCTGAGCTGACTCCTCCACTCAGACACTTGTCTTTCTGGCTATGGCCACATCAGCCTTCCACTCAGACAATGCATTGCATTTAACCTCAAATTAAAGATGCAGTTAAGAACAATAAATAAGGTTAAAGACTTAACAGTAAATGACTTGGTTGTTGAAACTTCCTATTTGTTTTTCTATAGTAGACAATCCTTCATTGACATAACACTCTGTGCAGAAAGGTAAGTCTTGTTGCTGTATTAACAACAAGCTAATGTTAATCATTTAAAGTCATTTTTATCCACGTCACACCAACGACCTTTAAATAACATTTTAAGACAAGAATATTACTGCATGTTAAAGGTGATACGGAGGCTAGTTGTCTGAGCCGCATGCGTTTAGTTTTGAAACACTTATCCTCCCGTTGACAGACGAGACTCGAGTTTTTCCATGACAACCCCAGACTCTGGACACCTAACAATAGTTTCTCCAGTCTCATGTCTGCTAACGGGCAACAACAGGACTTAATGAGGACAAGGAGAGACAGGGCTCATTCAGCACGGCCACTGTTGCCAGTATAAACAGAAAATCTATGGAAACTTTAGTTGTTTTTCATGTAGGTCCCTCACAGAACCGGCTTGTATTCTGTACAATATTTATAGCATTACATTTAAATACAAAGGATAAATGATATAAATGTGTAATGACTAATTTGGTAACTTTTATTGAAGCAACAAGTGTTGACAAAAGCTTTTTTTCATATGTGTGGACTGATGGATTTCCACCATTAAAAATCTACGTGTACCTTTCAATTAATTGTTTTACTTTAGACTACTTTAACTCTAAGGGGAGCAATACAGTCAACACATGGTTCTTTGATAGAAACATTTCCCTACAGGTTAGAATGGGGTGAAATCAATTGAGCTTATTTCCATCAAAATAACTAGGATAGTAACATTGTTAAACGTTTTCTGTGTTTTCCTGTAAGTCTTCCCAACATCATCGGAAATCCCTTACTTAATGAACAAATGAACGGTCAGTAGAAGTGACTTGAGGGAACCAGTTCTGCTGTTCTGTTTTACTTGGAGACTCTGACACACAAGCAGTGCTGTGGCCAACAGAGGAGAAGCTACAGGGTTAAAATAAAACAAGTAACACTCGGGCTGCGTATGACAGGCTGCCATTTGTATTGAGACAAATGGCTTTTTAATGGTCTTCAGGGATTGATACTAATCTAAGGAGGCTGGTCTGGCTGTTTCTCTCAGTGTGGGCTGAGACTCCAGATTGGGTGGTAACAGGGGACAGGCAGCCCACCACTGTTGGGCCTCAACATGCCACCCTGACAGAGACCACTTACAACTGGTGCAAAAATATCCAGAACAAAGAATGTTTACACACTTCTTTTTTATAGAGTTGTAAAATCATAGAGTGAGTTTCAGCAAGTTTTAAACCAAACTTCACTCACAATCGAAAGATAACTTCAAATAGGGATTGGGTTTATCTGTACTTCTCTTTATTTCTTTGTAAACAATAATGATATTAATGCAACAAAAACACATTAATGGTATTTTAAAAAGGGAAGTAAAATTACATATTTATAATTATTATCACCAGTAAAAAATGAGAGGTTGTTAAATTAGGTTCGTAAAGAAGTCCTAATCCAAAAAGGGGAATTTCAGATGCTGAGCAACAAAATCTCATCAAAACAAAACTGTGCTGTAGATGTTGGACCTTAATACCAGATGTTAAAATCAGTGTAAAAATGGTTCATACCTGTGGACAGAAAACACTACTGTGTGTGTCATTTCAGAAGACTCAGACAAAATATGTATTTTGCTTACATGAATGCTATTGACAAGCCCATAATATTGATATTTTAAATGCTTTTCAATTCAGGTTTTTCTCCTTCATCTAAATTACTCATGGACACAGAGTAGGTGACCTCAGTGTCCTACTGTGGCTGTTCAAGAGGACTCCCCTCATTTTAAACAACACATTCACACTGGACTGTGCTGCTGTGAACGAGATGCTGCACTTTACCTGAGTGAAAAACTCTAGAAGAGGTGGTGTGTCTGTTAATGTGACAAAGACATAACAGTAGCTTGAGTGGCCTTTGTTGTGACTGTGACCAGAAAGAGTGAGAGACAGATGGGGAAAATGACAGATGACAACAGCAAGTGAAACAAAAAAAAAAAAAGGACGGAGGCAAAGGGAGGGTGAGAGTGAGAGTTGGAGGGAGCCGGCAGGTTGGAGTGTGCTGGCCGGGCCCCAGCGGAGCCATCGATTCAGGCTGGCCTTACATCAGAGACAGGAAACCTGAGCTGCGTGCTTCATCACCTTCCCCACGGAGTCCTCCCTCGCTCTTCGCCTCTCCTCTAAATCGTTCCCCACAACCATCTTCTGTACTCAGCGCTGTCGTACTGTGTGGTAGTGTCTTCTCCATTTTTTACCGCCTCTCCTCCTCCTCTCCCTTTTCCTCTCCTCTCACACGGCCCGTCAGCTTCTGCTACAAGCTGCTGTCAATTCATCATCTATGGCCAAGGCTGGCTACACCCGGCGCTAAGTGCATACAGCCATCCATTCACAACCACTCATTCATTACACTCCCTGTGCGTGTGTGTGTGTGTGTGTGTGTGTGTGTGTGTGTGTGTGTGTGTGTGTGTGTGTGTGTGTGTGTGTGTGTGTGTGTGTGTGTGTGTGTGTGTGTGTGTGTGTGTGTGTGTGTGTGTGTGTGTGTGTGTGTGTGTGTGTGTGTGTGTGTGTGTGTGTGTGTGTGTGCACTTGTGGCTTTCAGTGTGTGAACATGCGTGCACATCAGTGTGTATATTATGCACAACCTGTCTTGCCTGTCTGCTTAAAGCTATTGTTTTGAATGGAGGTGGGGGTGTTATGGAGGCCAGTGCCATGCGACTCGGGGGTAACAAGGTTAGGTTATCGAATTTGTTTAGGCGTCACCGTCTCCTGTGGGAGTCTCCTCAACCCCCCCACACTCCACTCCCTCAGTCCTCATCTCTCACCCTGCCCGGGCTAAAATATCTCCGTTGTGAGGTGTCTGTTGTGCAGCAGCTGGGGTGTTTGCTTATACATGTTTCATCACACTGTACGAATGCATTCATTGTATGTTTTAAGAGATGTTATCACTAACGCTCTGCAGTTTGCCACAGCAGAAGAACAGTGAAGAACTAAAGCAGCATCATTAAAGAGTGTCTTAGGTTTCACTGCTGGGAATGGAAATAGTGACCGTTTTGAAGCCAGTTATACCATTCAGGTTAAGAAAACTTACATTTAACGTCATGGAAACAAATAAGTTTATTTCCTGTGGCATTTGTCCTGTACTACAATAAATGTAATTTAAAGAAATGTTTTAATACTCTATTTACAATTGAAGCAGAGCCACAGAGGAGTAGTTGACTGTTATACCATGATTGTGTTTCTATATGACACAGTGATTGTAGGAAAATTGCAACTATTAAAATAAGTTTTGTCAAGGCAGTTTAAAAGAAATATACCACTCCTCATTAAAACCAGTTACCATGGTTTAAATAGAAGAGCTGTGCTGACTCTATTGTATTTGATAACATTTTTGAAAAGAGTAGTCTTAAAGTTTGAATGGAGAAAAACAAAGTACCTCACTACCTGCCTTGTTTTGTCCGGACCGTCCGAACAAAAAAGGTGTGAAAAGTTTGAAAGGTGCCTCGGACCAAACTTAAGTCCGACCAAAAGAGATGATCTTGTGAAAAACATTTTTATGGATACTTCGGACCAGGCGAGTCAGCTGCCATGTAAAAACATCTGGGATTGAACCAATTGGGCTCACAATACATACTGGCCATCAAAAAAAAAAAAAAAGATATAGAAAATTAGATACCTCACTGGCTGAGATGCATCTACACGAGGTCAAGATTCACAAGTAAATGTGTATTGAGAGTTGCATATTTCATCAAAAAATCTGACTGTAACTCACTTAATTTTGAATCAATTTTCATGAAATTAGGTTTGTTATATACATGTATTTGTACATATGAGTGGGTACTCAACCACAACTCCCAAAAAGCAACATGAAGTGTCAGTTATACAGAATTTCAGCTCATGTGAGTCTTTAGTCTCCTCACTAAGTTACAATGTGAAACCAAAACTAACTGGAACAAATATGAATATATAGACATGAACCTTGGTTCGGACCATGGTCAGCCCCTTCAATAACTTCAGCACTGATTTAACTGTTCTGCATTAATCTACAATGGAGCTAAAGATAATTTCTACTTTTAAATGTCCTGGGAAACCCCACATCCAGATGTGTTCTATGTCCAGCATCTCTCAGACCACACATTCTGCCCAACACACACTGTGTGATACTCTCAACTTACACATGGAGACATGAGCCTTATGATCAACCCAAACAGACTTTTCTCCTTTCTCATACTGTATTGATCTTCTGTTGACATCATAGACCCCCCCCCCCCCCCCCCCCCCCCCCCCTGCTCTCTCTCCCTCTCTCACAAACACACGTTTGTACATCATCTTAGTGAGGACACTCATTGGCATAATGCATTCCCTAGCCCCTTACCTTAACCATCGAAACTAAATGCCTAACTCTAACCCTCACCTTAAAACCAAGTCTTAACCCTGAAACAGCCCATTAAAAAGTGAGGACTGGACAGAATGTCCTCACTCTGTAGGTTGTGGGCTCAAAACGGTCCTCAAAAACATATCTGTACAAGTACACATACACACACACACGCGCACACACATTCACTCCCATATCACGTCTTTCCTCACACATCACTCTCCATTGAGTCTACACATTTGAAAGTTAACAGTATTAAATTGAATTCCATTCTTAAATTCCATGCCTCCTTCTTCATAGTGTTATCCTGTACATCCTGTCTGTCTCTGCATGTCCAGATCAATGCTGATGGAATTCCCTGGATGAGGCTGGTGGAAGAAAATAAATATTTGTATATACATTTTCCCATGAATAATACATTGACTAAGAACTGCAGAATGACATCAGTGTATGTGACTGTTATACAAACGTCATTGTTTTTGTGTCATAATGGGATTATAACTTGATTATGTGTTGTTTTTCTCTTGGCCTTTATCTCTTGGTCTTATCGCTCTAAGTCCCAGAGATGAAGATGCTCAGCGACCCTCTTAGGTGCAGTCTAACCAAAATAAGCACCAGCCAGTTGCATTGTTCTATGTTCTTCTTCCTCCTGAAGCAGTGACAGTATAGGCTACAGAGCCAGAGATAGATTCAGGCAGATATGCGAGGGCAGTCAAGAGGAGAGCCCTGAATGAAACATAACCCCAAATGGCCAGTTTGGCTGTTATCATGGTTAACTGGGCTATTCTGAAAGGGCATTAGCCAGTCTTTTTTACATGCATGACTAGGTGGTGCATTTGGCCCCTCCAATGAATTTTTCAAGATCACAGGTAGTTTCAGGAGCCTGATAAAGGAAAAGAAATGCAGACACTAATGGCAGCTGAAAGCCGGGGCTTTACTGTCTGGGCAAACAGATTTCTGGGATGTGAATAATGTAAAAACCAGAAGAGGGGCGATGCGTAAATAGCTCGGAGAAGAAGAGGATATGGCTACATCTCCTTCTCATGGCAGGTGGTAGAAAAGTATGTGCTGCCCTGTTATCTCAACATCATAATGTAGAGAATGGCAAATATTTGTTCATTTTCAACACTTTTGCATAAATCATGAATAGAATCAAATTTTTTTTAGGATGAGGCCCTTGATATTAAATATTTCTGTCATTGTCAACAAAGCCCATTGAATTTGAGTAGAAACACTGAGGGTGTTTTCACACCTGAAAGTCAGGACCATGGTCCAAACCAAGGTTCATGTTTTTGTTACATTGTTTACATTTGATCAGGTTAATTTTGGTTTCACATTGTAATTCAGGGAGCACACGATAGACTCTAGTATGACATACTATCATCATTTCACACTGCAAATGATCCAGCTGCGGTGCAGTTTGATCCCAACTGAGACCATCTCGGTTAATCAGACATAATTGTAGTCCGTTGGTCCGCACATCTGTATTTTTAGTTCAGACTAAATAAGTCCAAAGGTCGGAACCAAACGAGGTAGGTGAAAGCGCCCATTCATTCCTAACAATGTAAATCTTTAAAAATTGGTTAAAGATGTACATTTCCATCATCGGAAAATGCTTCCAAATTTCCCAAAAGAGCAGACAAGTCTAGTTTTCATCAAACTTTCTTTAAACTATTTTATGGATTTGGTGTCCCACTGAGTATTTATGGCAGCAGGTGTGGTAAGCGGCAGTGTGTATGAATGTATTGCCTCAAAAAACAACAGTAACAATATACAGTATAGTAAAGGAATGCATCATCTAGTGCAACAGTGTGCAGGCTCACTAATCTTTTTTGATCATTTTTGGACAACAATGAAGCTCTTTGGCACAGAAGAATATGGTAAATCATGCATTGGTGACACAAAGGGCTTAAGGTTGTTTTATTAGGATCAATTCTTTGTAGGTCTGTGCCTTGTCATGGTATTTGTTGACACCAAGAAAAATACAGAATATCGCCAAACTGATAACTCGAAGAAAATCACATCACAGTCTGTCTACAGTACAGAAGACTGCTAGGCCACCTCTAGTCAACTATAGGATCTTCTTGGTAGGTCCGCTCTTTGCCCCCCAACGCAGCCACACAGTGAGTAAATGGTCATCATGATCAATATCTATTTCCTGTAGTGTCAGGTTTCAGAATAATGTCCATATTGAGCCAATGTTTCGGCAGACTCCCACCACAGTTTTTTTTCTCGCAGCCATCCACCGTTTCCGTTGCTGAAGGAGAGAAAATCCCTACAAATCAGATTAAACAAATGATTTTCAGACAAGTCATTGATCATCCATCTTTCCTCCACGGGCCTAACTGGGAGATCCTAACAGTGCAGACTGGGCATCTGAGAGGGGAAGGTGCCACTAATCTGGTTTGCAATTCCTGTTTATCCTGCACAGATCAGCAGTGTTAACTTAATAGGTGGAAACTCTTGATCTCTCGGAGAGAACCCACCCTAAAGCAAAATCCACGTGTTATTCAGGGGAGAGAAAGTTTTGATTTGTGGAATCAACTCTTTCAGAAACTGTAACCTGTGATCTCAGTAAAACCGGCTTTCCTCCCTGACATTTCTGTGGTCACAGATTTTGTCAAATTTACTGTAGTTCAGGTCACATTTTTTGTTTTCCTATAAACCATAAATCCAGTAGGGGCTTTATGATACATTTTTTGACGGTGGTGAACAGAGTCAAGATCGTGACTGACACCCCAGTATCATAGAAACAAAACAAAAAAATACAAAAAAAGAAATTATATATATATATATATATACACATACTTAAATTCAAATGCTTATTTTCCTTTTGAATTACAGAGCAGAATTAGCTTTCATCAGTAGAAAGCTTTCCTGAAGCAGCACCAGTTAATGTGATGGTCTCCCTATTGACAATCTTTGTAGTCCTACGAACCAGCTCATGTAAAATACATTTCTACATCAGTAAAGCAGGTTAAATCCCATATGGGAAACAAAAAGGCAGAACCAATGCAAAGCACTAGTAAAACAATCAATGTAGACTCTGTGCTAAAAGCTCGATTTGGGGGAGGGGCTGCCTACACTTAAAAGCCTGCACTTTTGTGTCTTAATCAATTTCTGAGTGTACTGGTCATTTTGTTTAAGCCAATAAACTGGTGGATTACCATGAAATACTGCTCAGCCCATTGACCAGCCATGTTTATGATGCAAGTTACACAGGTGTGTGTGTGTCTGAGAGAGAGAGAGAGAGAGAGAGAGAGAGAGAGAGAGAGAGAGAGAGAGAGAGAGAGAGAGTGTGTGTGTGTGTGTGTTTTTCTGTTAAACTTTAGTAGCCTTACCTGGTCAGACACAATGTTGACTCATGAGAGAAGTGGCATGTTTGTAGATGAAAAGTTTAAGGAAGATTTATACCTTGCTGCAGTAACTCCAAAGCCAAAGCCTGACATAGGCACGTTAATCGTGCTCAGCATTCCAACTGCACTATGAGAGGAAAATAAATAGTACTCCACTACTTAGGGCGCTTTCACAACTGAACGTCCAGAAAATTGTCCGAAACAAGGTTCATGTCTTTGTAACATTGTTTACATTTGATCTGGTTAGTTTTAGTTTCACATTGCAATTTAGAGAGAAATGTTTTTATGACAAACGTATGTCGTGGACTATAATTGACATTGATTGGTTTGTAGACGAGCGTGGTTCTGACGTTGATGTATTCACTATCATTTTTGTTAGTAGTACTCTTTATTTGAATAGAATTAACCAATTTACTTCATTAATTTTGTTGCCGCTGTATTATCATTACAGCATTACTACAAGCAAATTGTGCCTCGTTGTGTAAACATTATGTCATTGTAGGCAAAGACTACAAAGAATTCTGTAAACTGCTTCCGCTTACTTTTCAATGATGTCTCAACTCTCTGAAATTGGTCTAAAAGTTAACTCACACACACACATGCACAGTACATACACATATTTGTCAGGTATCTCTCTCTCTCTCCCCCATTCAGTTTAATTCTTCATTTCTCACACTGTCCCTCTGCCTCCCAGTCCTGCTCTTCTCTCTTTCTCTCTCCTCCCCTGGCAAACAGGAAGTGTCAGGTCAGACCAGGTTATTTCAGGCCTAATTGGGAGATTGATGTTCCTGCAGAAACCTGGCACCGTGACATGCTTTCATCCTCCCTTGTGCACTTCCTCCCAAACGGCAAGAGCCAGACATGTTGACGGCTCGCTGAAAAACAGACAGCTGTCCTTTCTGAGAACTTTTCTCTGCTATTCAAAGACAGGAGTGATGAACAGCATCATCGGGACGGAAACCGCAAGCGGGCAGAAGCTCTCCCAAGAAATGACTGCTTGTTCTGACCAGCTTTATCTCCCGTGATTCCATCACACTGGTATTACCTATTACTTATGCTGAAAGGTATCCTTGAATGGGCTGGAAGAACAGGGGCATCGCTCCCGGCTAATGGGGCTATTTGTGGGGAATGTCTGGAGGGGATAGTGGGGGCAGTAGCTCTATTGTGTCCCCTCTTACCAGGCCACGGCAGAGCGGGACGTAACCTGAACCTCACGTCCACCACTTCTAAAACACAGGCAACGAGCAGCGAGGGCAGACGAGGGCCAGTGGAGCATGTCCTGCCCAGTGCTGGCTGTTTAAATAAGATATGACTCGGAGGGATCCAGAACATTTTAAAAGGGTTAGTTCACCCAATTTACGAAAAACATATTTTCTCACTTAAGGGGTGAGTGGATTTAAACTGAAGATCCTGTTAAATGATCGAACAGCATCTGACCATCTGCACCTCGCCTGAGATTTCTGCTGCCACCACACTTCAATGGAGGTGGGTCAAATATGGTTTGTGCAGCAAAAGCACTGAAAAGTGATATTTCAAGAATTAAGCTTGACTTTCTCGTTACCCTAGATAATCCACATACACAACGTAACTAGATTAACACTTAGCAGTTGTATTGTTCCACCAATATTTCAATAGTCAGTTTACATCCATGTCTTCCAAGACAAAGAATTTATCAAATTTAATAGAAGGATTTAAGTATAGTTGCAGAACATAATGATGTCACAGTAAAGTGGACCTTTGACCTCATGGACATAAAATCACTTAATCATTTTCTTTCCCACAGAAATTCGTTTGAAATTGTCATAGTCCATGATCAGCATATGAAATCTTGAGTTATGGACGAAAAAGGTGTTTTATAAGTTTGCAATGACAATGACCCTTCACCGCCAAAAAATTTTAATGCTTGAGTACCCAACCAATCAGCGCTGTTAAACACTGCAAACCCCACCCCAAAGGTTGTAGTACTTTCAAAAAGGCACTGCCCCCCTGACCGGGGACTTTTGGGGGGTAAAAAGACTTACCTTGAACTTTATTCAGACCGCTAAATGGAATGTCAAAAACAACAAAAAAGAAACAAGTTTGCTTTGGCTTGAACGGACTGAAGTCATGGCACACTGGAGTCTTCAGTGATTTCAGTAACACTGTAACTACAGTCGACTATATTTGGGCCCGGCGACAGAGAACAAAAGTCCACCTGAGTGGCCCCCACCTCGAACACCACCACCACTGGCCACAGCTAGATGCCCATCCATGACTAGATGGGCAGCTGAAATTACCAATTAGTTTACCAATTGGCTGCAGCGGATTCGATTGGTTTGTAATTAATTCTAGTTACTGGCCCGTGGAGCAGGACGGATGGCGCCATGTCTTTGTCCTACTGACACACTATCCCACAGAGCTGGGCCTCAGGGGGGAGGCAGCGGACATCAATACAGGGCCCTTCAGCTACTGAGCCCTCCACCTTCTCCCCAACACACACACCAAAAAAAAAAAACACAGAGACAGCCTGCTCACCCTGCGCACACTTAGACACACAATACCTTACACATACTCACTCTCTGATACGCAAACACACACAGACGTACCTCCTTTGCAGCGCTCGGCTGATTCCGGATAAGGCGAAACCTCAACCGCCTGAGAAGGTGCTGACGACAAACAAAGACAACAGAAATCTTGTGTTTCGAGACCCTGACCCCCTTCGTCTGTGTGTGTGTGTGTGTGGGGTTGTGTTTTCACGTGAAAAGAAGGGAAAAGATTCTCTTCTGTGTGTGCGGCAATTGCGATCCGGACAGTGCGGACTGCTGGTTGAAGAGGGAACTTTACACCTAAATTCATATACTTTCATGGCATTTTTTGCTATTACTGTTATCTATGACACACTGTCAATGACTTTTTGCATTTGTAAGCAGGTGTGTGTGTGTGTGTGTGTGTGGCTGTGTGAGTGTGAGAGAGTGGTGTAGCGGCAGTGGCCCAGAGCGGAGGTCACATGGCTCACTGATACCTCCCACACTGAAGGTCAAGGCTTCTACACCCAGGAGCAGAGGAGGGAAGGTTGAAACAGATCGATGATCCAGATAAAAATACACTGCACCTCTGCGAGTCTCCTTTATATAACACACACCCACACACACACACACATTCTCAACAAATGACTTAAATGCCACTACAAATGATCCTGGCCTGCTTTTAATGAAAGTGATATGAAAGCGAGAGTCCACAGCAGCGACTGCTGGCTTTTAGGATAACGATGCAGTAATGGAAGACCATTAAAATATCATAACAGCTTAAACGATGAGGTCTCTATTGTTGCTCTTGCCTAAACCTCCTGCAATCAACCCACTGCTTGCACTCGATATAAAGGAGGACAGGTTGGGAGGTAAAGTTACTCCTCATAATGGCACGACAGCAGCATCCAGAGAGTGCGCTGGTCACAGAAGTCCCCTGTGGAGCCGAGAAAGAGAGTGTGTGAGTGAGTGGGCGGGCAGCGAGCTGGAGAGAGAGAGAGAGAGGAAGAGAGAGAGAGAGTGAGGGAAAATCGTGAGCTCGTGAAAGACGACAATGTGTGATTTATGCGAGCAGCGAGGGGAGTGGTAATTGGGAGTAAAGCTCCGCAATGCTTTTAGTTAATGACTAGTCAAATGGTGAAAGATGTCCGCGCCACCACAGCTCCTTATTATGGATGCTGGTTAACAGTGGGAAGGGGGCCGTGCCGGTGAGCACTCATCAGGTAATGAATGAGGGGCCCCGCTGAGAAAGGATGGGGGCCGCAACAGCTACAGGGGAGGAGACAGGATATGTGATTTTCTATAATCTGCTTCTTTAATGGTCACCTGGCCAGTAAACAATAGTTGAATAATGTTGACAAGTAAACTGGTTTTAATACACAACACGAAACACTTCAATGAGGATCTATGATAGTAGCTGTTCTGATGTTTTTCAGTTTAAGGTGTTTTTTAGCTCCATATGTTTTCCACTGGGAAAATAATTTACATTGTTATAATAAGGTCCTGTAGAACTAAAACAGAGTGACTGAGAGCTATCACGTCCGCTGAAATAAATCGCTGCTTCGTCCGAGAAAATGAATGAGTAACACATCTGATCTCACCGCACTCATCATCAGCCATCAACAGCAGAGACAGATGACTGAGGTCACCACAGGAGAACTAAAATCAATTCTCTTACTATGTAGCATTTTCAGACATGAACTAGATCGATTGGATCCGGATATTATCTGGAGTTTGCCTTTTTCGCATATGGAGAACGCAGCAGGAGATTCTCTGGGCAGACATGTCATATACATACTCACAACAATATCCGTAGATATCAAGCGAGGGGTAGCGTCTGGGTCGAGCGTGCAGGAGGCAGAACATAATGTCTATATTGAGCTGCACAGATCATATGATTTTGTTTGCAGCACATCGACCCACATCAACGAAATCTCTTGAATCTCGTTGTCTTTCCAAGTTGACATCATCAGTGTCTTCCACCTCTTTTTCATCCTTTGGTATTATTTTTGTTCTTTTCAGTTTTGCGTCCGTTGTGTGTTAGAACTTCACCAACGCCACTATACATGCTGCCAAAACATTTCTCTTAAAAAAACTAAATTTGAATAGTGATGGAAGTATCATTAAATTAACATTAACATAATTAAAACATATTTAATACCTAGTATGTAATATTTTATCATATTATTAGACTAAGGTCTAAAATCCAGAAAATTCTAACCTGTCAAAACACTGACATAATAAACCAATATTCCCCGTCAGAGCACAGGAGCGGACATAACTTCTCCTAATCTGAACAGGATTATTGATGCCTGGATGTGTTTGGCAAACAAATTATGCAAATAGGGTTCATTTGGAAGACAGGGAGAAGTGCCGCAGGTCCTGTAATGTATGAAGTGGCATAAATTAAGGTGCTGTAGGAGTGTTTGATAAAAACTAATTCAGTATTCATGCTCTGGGTTAAAGGGGCTCTGGATGTTATTCAAACAAATTCATTCAACATGACGCGAACGTCACTGCAAGATAAGCGGACAGAAGCATGACGGAGTTTATGATGATTTTTTTGCTGATGTTACTAAAACACAGACAAAACTTGAAACTAAAAAAGACTTGAGCAGCTCATATTATTTTGTATCATGAAGTTAAATTATGTCAACATCGACCATCTAAAAATCTGTGATCACTCCCTCATGGGAATTCCTATCAAATATATATATATATATATATATATATATATATATATATATGTATATATATGTAAATTTATTTTATTTGTTTATTAGAATGTTTTTATGAATGTTTCTATATTCAGATTAATTTCATACCTATAAATAGGCAACTTTAAAACCCAGAGGTGTAGACAGGCAACAGTATTCTATGTTCGCCTTTGTGTTGGAGAAAAAAAAAAAACTCCAAAAGTGTAATAACACAAACAAAACCACAATCAATAGCTCCAGTGTGTCATGACAAGAATCAAGCACAGTCGAGGTTAAATACATCACATCAAACAATCGACTAAATGTTGAATAAGATGTCCCCGTTCCACCGCGACCGTATCAGAACTGCTCAAGCTTGCAAAACATACAGAGAGGGGACAGAGGCAGAGGAGGTTCAGGGTGCTCCGAGCACGCCTGTGGCAAACCTCCGTCAGATATTGTTTGTGTTTAGCGCCGGGTCCCATGAAGAATTGATGAAGCTCTCTGGAACGGGTGCTATCATCAGGACAGGGAAGAATCAGAGCATGGCAAACGCCGCATTTCTGCCTCCCCTGTGCAAAGCTCCATGCCATTTATGAGAGCCATCCATTAGCTCCAGCCACAGGGCCCAACTCCTGCATGCATCTGTGGTCACTGTGGTGTGAGAGGGGGGGTGTTTGTGTGTCCCTGTACTCATATCTGTGTGAGGACCATCTTAAGCATAGACCCTACAGAGTGAGGACATTTTTGGAAAGCGAAGACATTTTGACCGGTCCTCACTTTTCCAATGGGCTGTTTGAGGGTTAAGACTTGGTTTTAGGGTTAGGGTTGGGATAAGGTTTTGGTTAAGGTTAGGCATTTAGTTTGGATGGTTAGGTTTAGGGTAAGGGACTAGGGAATGTATTATGTCAATGAGTGTCCTCACTAAGATAGAAATACAAACATGTGTGTGTGTCTGTAGCAGGGATGAAAAAGAAAATGGGTGAAAAAAACAAGACTTAAAGAAGAAGGAAGAGTCTGATGAGGTATTATATATTCAATTTCATGTCTGTGAAGTATGCATACTGAAGTATGTGCCAGGACGAGTATAGAACAGCAGTGCAGGTGCGTTACCAATTGTTTGAAGGCGCTTCCACAAGACTTAATGGTAAAAGTGCATGTGTGTGTTGTATAAATGTGTTTGTAAATGGCACGGCAGGGGGAGATGGGCAGATGAATGAGAACAAAGAATAATAAAGACAGAAGTTACAAAAGTAATAAGAAAGAAAATGATCGTAAGGACAGAGACACAAAGCATGAAGACAACAGAGAAAGGGCACAAAGTAGATGACACACACACACACACACACACACACACACACACACACACACACACACACACACACACACACACACACACACACACACACACACACACACACACACACACACACACACACACACACACACACTGATCTTCTTACACAGCCTTGGCTGTCTGTAGGCTAACCACAATCCTGCTCCCTGCAGTGCTGACCGCAAAGCAGTCAACAGAGGCACACTGGGCCTTATCCTGCATGACACGCTGGTCGATAATCATGCACACCACCGCATAGCACAACACCACTGTAACTGCGATACCTGGGCCTGCCTCCCTGCATAAGCACTCACGCCTGGATGGAGCCACACTCACCCCAACAGCCATGTATCGTGTGGAATCAAGTTTTTTTTTTTTATGTGTTTTTTAAATTATTTATTATTAATCTGGGGGGGTATGCATATATGTGTGCAGGTTAGATTAAGATGGTTTGAGGGCAGAAATTTGCGTTTGGTGGGAAATAAAAGAAAAAAGAGGACTAAAACCAGTCTGACAATATGCTATAGGAAGATCACCAAAAATTACACCACTGCTCCTCACTGTGGTGAAGATGCAGTTGAGGTCAGTGGAGTAAAATGTTATTTATGACCATAATATACAAAGTGATGCATCGTCCAATAAAGCAATTTGTTCTTTTTTAAATTCAATATCAAATGATTGCATTAAGATGCAGTCATACATCCTCGACATAATCAGTCTCTAGTTGATTGCGACTCTGGCTGACTATGCAGAATCACTACAAAACATACATTAGTGTGTATACAACCCACATCGCTGTAGTCATACATGCTGCATTCATTATGCATTATGCTGCATTATGCCGTCCTGTCATATATTTTGCGAGCTTAACAAATCAGATAAACAAAAGCAGTAGACCCGGATGGAGGTAAAGAAAAAGGGGAGCGAAATAAACGAGAGCCTCAGTTAATCCAGGTCTGCCTTTATCCAGCCCTTCTGTAATACTGTTAAATGTAACCTGCGCTGTCCTCGGTATTAACGTGGCAATAAACTGTCTGATGGATTGCCAACAACCAACCTTGCTCCGCTCACAGCCACACAGCATCAAAGGCAAACTGTCACATAAAGGTGCTGATGCTGCTCTTGTGGAAATCCTGTGTCGGTATGC
>NC_047153.1:20098711-20108711 GCF_009819705.1 Hippoglossus hippoglossus
CAGCTCTCAGATGGCAGGTGAATCTGCAGTATCCCCAGGTGTATATTTATTACAATATAGTGCAACATGTATAACAAAGTTTTTATACTAAGAATTCTGTTTGTCTTATGTAACTTATGTTGAGGTCAATTCAAAATAAAAAGATGCGTGATAAAAAGAATCAAGAGAAAAATATCAAAACAAATAGTGACATCATAATTAAAATATTATACATAAGACATGCATTAGTTAGATTTGTATTGTTTTACTTTAATTAAATTTGTAATATGTTAACATATTGCTGATAACATAAGATGGTGCAACTGCACTGGTAACAGTAACAGCCACAAACTGTAAGTCGGTCATTGACTAAACCATCAATTTCTTTGCCAATACAAAGTTGACCTGCAGCTGCCAGAGACACACAGAGACACACAGAGACACACAGAGACACACAGAGCGATGCACAGTCATTTATCTAAGCAGATACATATGTGACTGATAAAGCCTGAAGACACAGCCTGGTCTATCAAACCACAGTGAAAGAGAGAGACGGCCTCACACAGGGGCTGAGCTGACTGTGGTCAGTGACATCATGGGACACAAGCTCTTCCTCATTCAATATGACTAACTGACATTTGGGCTGCTCACAGTTTTAAACACAGCTCACTTGGCTCAGTATCAGCTGACCATCCAAAACGTTATTTAAAATCCTGGAGGAGAAGTTCATCCAGAGGAAAACAAGCAACAGCTGAGATGACACCTCTGATGTTTAAAGATGCTTTTTGGGTGAGTTCACTTTATAGTCTTAAGCTTGGATGAAGTTGTTCTTGCGAAAAACTGGAGGATTTTTTAGATCTTCACAACCGTGCTGTACTTTAGTTTATTTTAGCTTTGAATTCACAACCTAAGTAAACTGTAATGGGCACATATAACTGAAAGTTCCTGCAAAAAGAAAACTTTGATTGTGGAGGTCTGTGACAGCACTGCCATAGACACTATATCTTAACTTAAAAATAAAAATGTCGGTTGATTTCACAATTTCACCTCACTCAACAGAGTACTGGTGACTGTACAGACCACAAACTGCTTACACAATGTGTAATTCCTCGATATGTTGAAGTGCCACTCACTGCATAATTACAATCAAATCTGATAATCTATCTATCTACACACAAGTGCCAGTTTGATGATGTACATAGTTATGTTACCAAGTCATTTACAGGACTCTCTTTGTGAGTAGTTAGTTCTGCATTTTTGCCACATACTGATTCCAGGATTGGCACAAGAACATGTTGCAAGTGTTGTTAAGCAACGGCGTTCATTGCAGAATTTAATTTTTTGTAATGTCTTCTCAATACAGGGCTCGGATTTGACCTGTCACGCTGGGTATGGCGCTGTGATCCAAAGGCTACGAGATGGAAGGCAAATGTGCAAAGATGTGGAGGAGCTTTTAAAGATGAGGTAGCATCAGTTCGTACAGTATTAGGGATGGTTGTGGCTCAGGAGATAAAGTGGGTCGTCCACTAACCAGAGGGTCGATCAATCAATCCCCATTTTGGACTTTGGACACAATGAAGAGTCCCTAATCCACAAATTGCCCCGGAAAGCTGTGCCAGCATGAGTGATGTCTGATAGAGAACGTGCTGCACATAGATGGTTGAATGATAAAACTACTGTGTTGTCAGATTACTTTTCCAAAAATGTTGCTCATGGAAGTTTTTGGTTTAATCATAAGAGCCATTTAAGTTGCACCCTCAACACTATGAGTCTTGGAAGAACTTCCTGGAAAAAATTTATATATATTTGTAGATGTTTCACCAATTCCTGGAAATGCAAAGAATGACAAGACGTTCTAGTAGCAACCAACATCTACGTTGGTGTGTCTGTGAGGTACAAATATTCTATATCAATGATTCAGCAGATTCATATGAGGTCAACTTCAAGATGTAACTGCATCCAACAAAAGGTGGTTTCAGCACATTTTGTGAGCAAGCAGAACAGCTTAATACATTATTAATCCTAAACTGGGAATCGGTTCTTGTTGTTAGTTGATGATGATCTGGTGCAAACACATAGAACAGTGCTTCTTTAAACCTCCAGAGCTTGTGTGGTAACAGGTTGAGTGATATGTCTGCATGTTCACACTGCACAGGGCACTAGCGGAGGAGAGGTACGGGAAGGAGCTGGTGACCATTGCTCGAAAAGCTGGAGGACACACGGAGATTAGGTAAATGCATAGTTTCACATTGGGTATGTGTGCTATGTTGTCAGTAATGTACTTAAATATTGAACTAAGACATACATAAGACACGTTTTAATGCTGAATCAAACGTCCGCCATATATTCTTTTTAGAGGAAACACATTTCTCACCTACCTACCACCTAGCAGTATGTAAAGGGGTCATTAACTGTTTCCTGTTATTCCTTTTCTGTTCTTTCAAGTTTCTCTCGTGTTAGTCACCTGCCACTGACAACACTGTAAGAGTGAAAACGACAGAAACAGATGACTTTTACAATGAGCTAATTGAAT
This sequence comes from Hippoglossus hippoglossus, assembly GCF_009819705.1. Lineage (NCBI taxonomy): Eukaryota > Metazoa > Chordata > Actinopteri > Pleuronectiformes > Pleuronectidae > Hippoglossus > Hippoglossus hippoglossus. Next base: position 20,101,224 of record NC_047153.1, read on the forward strand.
TAAATGAAATCAGAATTCGAAAACACTTTTTTTTCATTTTTACAGTAGCGACAGTAAGGTCACATTAATGTTCTGTTATGGTTGTGTGTTTGACTCTATCTAATGACTTTTTAAATTTCTATCGCCAAATGATGAGATGCTTTCTGTTAAGTCTGATATGATAGTGTGCAACTGTTACTGCAGCAGTTCCACAGTTTAGCTGCACTGAACTTCTGTGTCTTCTGAGGAATAAAAATGCGAAGAAGCTTGTTTGCCAAAAAATCACTGATGATTTTAGTTTTTTGGTTTGCAAAGATAATCAGCCTCTTTGTATCCTATGAGAATCTGTAGACAGTCACTGAATCACGTCTGATCTGACATGTGTATTGTTTTTCCAGCACCTTGAGAGCGTCATTCGACCAATTAAAAACACGTAAGTTCATCCAGTTGTTGGCTCCCTGGACAATAAACTCACCACTGAGCACTGCTTGCTTCCTTCTAATCATTCAGTTTGCTTGTGTTATTTTTGGCTGCAGAAATGGAGACCATCGGGCACTTCCGCATGCAACTTTCTGATATATTGAAAGAGGAGGTGAAAAAGATCGAGACATTCAGAGAACGTCAGAAAGAGCAGCGGAAGAAGGTTATGGAAAATTCATGTTGCTTAACAACTGACTTATTGTACACTGAGTCATAAGGTTTGATTTCCCTGATGAACATTATGTAAAGTCTAACATCTTAGACTGGCCCTATGCAAATGAGGAACCTATAACCTACATTAAAACATAATTTGCAAGACTGAAATCCTTCACTTTGTCCTTATAGTTTGAAAGCATCATGGACAAGGTTCATAAGAAAAAGATTTCCTTCTTCAAGAAGACCATGGAGGTAGGAAAACGTTTTTATTTAATCAACAAAACAATTTCTTATTGTGAAACTGATGAACAACACCGGCATACACCACAAACACTACACATGTCTCAGAGTCCTTGGCAAAACTCTGCAGTTCTTGCTTTCTGTTTCACTTTCTGCCAGTCGAAGAGGAACTATGAGCTGAGAAGCAAGGAGGCTGACGAGGCCGAACAGGGCACTGAAAAAACTACCGTCACACCCAAAAACTCAGAAAAGGTACAATCGGTATATGAACGACCTTATTTTATGTAAAGTCAGACCAGTTTTATTAAAAGCTTTCGTACCAAAACCCTCCTAACAAATGACCAACACTTCAGTTCTGCTTGAAAATAAGTTCCCAACATTGGCAGTGGGACCAAGTGAACTTCCAACTAGGAGGAACTGAAGTATGATCATGTGTTACTGTGACTGAATGTGAATCTATTCCACCACTTTTAAGCATGTTCTGTAGTGTAGGTTTTCTAAATTGGAAAAAATATATATAACCAAATATATCACGGGAAGAGAGTTAACCCTGATAGCTTATTAACCTAACAACAAAAGGAAAAAAATTTACAAACAATCAATTTTGTTAATCAATATATATTCAATTGAATTATTCAAATCAAATTAACAATCAAATCAAAGAGGTATGACTAATAAACAACTGTGTGTGTGTGTGTGTGTGTGTGTGTGTGTGTGTGTGTGTGTGTGTGTGTGTGTGTGTGTGTGTGTGTGTGTTGTTGTTGGAGAGGGGAGTTAGGGTCCAATGAAAGGGAAAAGTGGGGAAGTGTGATTTTTAGGTGGTCCTTTAATCTCCAGGGAGAGGGAGGATGAGGGTGAATTTTCCTTTTGATGTTCAAGTTCCTAGTCTCTCTGGTTTGTGATCAGACCGTCACATGAATCATGCATGTCACTTCCTGTGTACGATTTGCTTCACAGATACGTCACAGGGCCAAGCAATGCAGACAGACAGCCAACGAAGCAGGTGGGACTCAGAGCCACCGTGTGTTCAATGAGGTGTTTCAGTACTAAGCATATCCATCTATAATGAGACTTTAAACTCTCACAGAGAAGCTGTACTTCAACAACGTCACGCAGCTGGAAAGTGTTCGCCAGGACTGGGAGGAAACACACCAAAGCACATGTGAGGTACTGTGGATGATATTCCCTGAAATGCTCTGGAACATGGTGTCAGAGCCCAGATTAAAGCTCCACAGACACTCACACCACATCCCCCTGACTCTCAGAACACCTTCCTATTGCTGCCCAGTGAATGCAGCAGTGAGCATGCAGTCACATACTCCACCATACAATTATAATTCAGCCATGTGCAGTGCTAGTGGTCTCTATTTATATTTTCAGTGTGCACAGATGCAGCATGAATGTTAGAGAGACGGATAAAAGGAGGAAACACTTGGAAACACACACATCATGTCACTGCAGAAATGAATCAGTTACTGACGCTCACTTGGGAAAGTTACAGTAGGAGCTAGTGGTGTGCACTTGTCTTGTCAGGTGTTCCAGCAGATGGAGGGAGATCGAATCGGCGTGCTCAGGTGTGCTCTGTGGGACCACTGCAACCACTTCTCCATGCAGTGTGTCAAAGATGATGAGGTAAGCTCTCTGCACACTTCCTCCTTATTCTAATCTACAACTTCACAAAGTACCATGGTCATATTATTTTTGTAAACTTGGTAATTTGGTTCCTGACCAAAATACCACCGAACTATATCAGTATAGTACAAAAATAACAAGATACAGGACAATACTACTAAATTCCAAAATGTGCACAACTACACAATTATCAAATTTCAGCAGAATGACTGAGTAACTTTATCAGAAGAGTCCAGTCAATATGAATGGTGTATTGGTTTTTAAAAACTCAGTACTTCAGATTTTGAGTTAAATCTAAGTACATCTTCAAAATCTAAGTACAAATGTAATAAAAACGGCTCTGTGCACGTTAATGTCAGTCTCATGGTCGATCAGTCCACTTCTCTGGTCCCGAGTCAAATATCTCAATAACTTTTGAAAAACTTACAGTATCATGACATTTCATACAGACATTCATGATCCCCAGAGGATCTGCCATTTAGCAAATGTTAGCAGGCTAAAATGCTGAATTTGATGCAGAACACCAATGCTGATGTTATAGTAACCAATTGGTGAATGATTTAGTCAAAACAAAAGCTTCTCATACGTGGTCTTATTAACATAATACTATTTTTAGCATGGATAACTGAAAAGTCTCTAACCACTGAGTTAACCAGGATACATCTGCAGCTCGGATCTCACACAGATTGTCTCCTGTTTACGAATCAGTTTTACGAGGAAGTGAGGAAGCTTCTGGAGCAGTGTGACGTCATGACGGACAACAACTGTTTCATAGAGACAAAAGGAACGAGGTCGCAGCCTCCAGGTGAGACATCACACCATCCTCTCCCCTTTGAAGAAAAACACTAACTCGAAAAGAGAAGCGAGTACCAATGTTTTCAACCTTTCTCTTGCTGCTGAGTGACAGTGCAACACGTCTCACTTCTCTTTTTCTCTCACAGAGCCCATCGTGTTTGAGAGATACTTCCCGACTGAGACGTCCCCACACAGCAATGGCCAAGCACTTGTCGCAAGAGGAGGAGAGGACATGATGAGGAGGTGTGACACAAATAAGCTTGTAGCTTGTAGGAGGAATCAGCAGGAGGTAGCATTGTTACTGAAACCTGACAGGGTTATATAGGATTGTTGTGGCAGTCAGACAATGCCGTCTGCTATCGGTTTCAACCTTTCTATGGCACCTTCCTCTATTTAGACCATTATTAAATATATACATGTGAGTGTCATGCAAACGTACTCATATCTCGTTTGAACCTGTATCACACAGAAACTCTTCGCTTCGCGGAAGTATTCCGAACATCAACATGGACAGTGCTCGATCATCAATGACATCTGTTGGTGAGTGTGGGTACTAAGGTTACTCACTCCACCATCGTACAGTTAGTTATGATTATGTATTTTTGGATTCGAAGCACAACAAACACGATGAGTATATTTTTTTATTTATTCCAAGAGGATTTGTATACAGTTTTTTTGTTATGGATTTACATATTCATATTTATTGTTAAGCAAACACAGTGTTTGGCTTGAGATTTAAAACTGAAATGATCTTGACTGTGTTGAAATAGAATCATGATAGTGGTAGTAGTGAATTATTTTTATACAAATAAGATGTATTAATCAGATATGAAAAGGAAAAAAGTATAAAAATCACATAAAATGTTTCTTTCAACTTTACATGCTTGCAGGAACACATCGCCCTCTATGGGATTCAGGGTTGGGGTTTTGTAACAATAGATGAACAAGTAAATCAGGACAAATCATTTTTAGATTTGAACTGCATTAATTATTTATATAATGTATAAACGGTATTATGCTTTAAACTATAAATAGAAGCTAACATGTTGCATTTACAAATGTCTCCCATGACTTTGGCCTCAGTTGAGATTTCAGAGGGAGGATATGCGCCTCTAACAGGCCTCCAGCAAGACACATCACTGGCCACATTTACAGCTGATGAAGAGAGCTACATTGTGCTTTATGCATACACTGCACAGGTGATCACTTTGTATTATTTTATTTATATTAGTTGTTTAATAAGATGTAACTGGACAAGAAACTAAGTTTGTCATTTGTGATTGTACAGTATGTTGACGAGATCATGTTGTTCTTTAAGTAAGAGAACAGAAACAGGCTGGTTTGTGTTTGTGGGACTCACCTCTAATTGTCTTCGTTCACATGAACTGGTCAGGAGGAGGATGAGCTGTCTGTAGGCAGAGGGGACGTGGTCCGAGTGTTGGAGCGAGAAGGGGATGGTTGGTGGACTGTGGAGAGGGACGGGCTGACTGGACTGGTGCCAGGGAACTACCTGGGCAAAATCTGAACACACGCACACACACGCACAATGCCAAAACACACATTGCCACACACCAACTTATGCATGTGCTTAGAAATAGTCTTTGCTTCCTGTGTCACATTTGCAAAACTACATAGATGAACATAAACACATATTGTGCATCACTATAGATTCACTCATATACAGTCCTTTGTCAAACGTCCTTGTTAAGTGTTGTTTTCAAACTATCTGAAGTCTGAACTGATTTAAAGTTTTATGAAACTGTACTGAAAGCATCATTTAGCAGTTATAACTGGTTGTTTAAACATGAAAGGGGGATTTTTTTTTTTATTAACAGTGAATCAATCATACCGCTGTAGCTACATTTTTACAATCCTAGCTCCTGTGTTATAAAGGCAAACAGTCTGACTCGCCTCCTTCCTAAAGCTCTGTCACATGTGACTACAGCTGACATGCACTGAACTCCAGCCATTATCCGGAGGGGCTTTACATGTGAAACTAAATGTCCGAGTGAGAGCCTTTCTGCTGACCTTCTCCGGCCAGCTCCTTTGTAAAAACTCCACGTCAGACTGAGGAAACAGCAGGATTCACCGGCAGTGGGTGTGTCAGATGTTTCAAATTCAGATGCAAAAATTGAAAAATCGAAAGGAATACAAGTATCTCAGGATGAAAATGCGGTGGAACACACGTAGAACACACAGAGGAAGATGTCAAGAGCTTTTGGTGAAAATGGCCGACCCCCGTGTGGATGTCCTGTCCACAAAAACATGTGACCTCCGCAGCAGAATGAACATCCTGTCTCTGTGTGCTGCACCACAACTCACCTGAACGCTTAGATTTCTGTGTTAATCTGACCACATCATCTCCCACTGCGTTGTTCATTTGTCTGTTACTGCTGGGAGGATCATCAGTTACCATGGAGATCAGCACACAAAAAGTGTGTTGTTTACATAGTACATAGTACATAGTGTTTTGTTGTTTACATAGTACATAGTGTTAATAAAATTGCAATCACATTAAAATGTATGACTTTATTTGTCCCCTGCCTCTTCTCCCATCGATACACAATTTTTGTTTGCGTTTTGTTTTTTTCAGCACTAGCTAAACATTTGGGGGTAAACTTAAACAGCTCAAAAATATTAAAACAGAGCACAAGTTCACAAAAATGTATAAAACAACATAATTTTTCTTTATAGCTAATAAACTAAACAGAAGGAATTGTCTAGCTGTGACAAACTGAATCTACACGTACACAAATGTTCAAGTAACACTGATAATAACTAAAAGCACTGGAGACTAAAAAAAGTTGATTCACAATGTAAATATTAGGAATGTCTCACTAGTGAAGCTAGATTCGGAGAACATCCACACCAAAACAGAATCATGTGCATCATTCACAGCCCGAATATTTGAGTATATCAAGAAGTAGTTTTTACCAAACATGGCTTTAAACGCAGAAGTGCTCCACAAACAAATACTAATAAATCTAAAGAAAGATAAAAACATTGAATAATTTTTTTTCTACGGTATAACATGTTCACAAAAGTCTGGTCAGGCCAAGGTATTAGGAATACACGACATGTTCTTTTAAACACAAAACCTCGCATTTGAATAACTGTGGAATATCTCCAGAGCTCCAGCCGTAGTGCAAACTAGTCCATAAGGAAATACATTCCACGCTCCCAGTCGTAACTCACACTCATCATCCTCACTGGGGAAGTGCCCAAATTTCACGAAGCCATAATTAAAAGGAATAGAAACAATTCAACATCAACATCACAAATGTAAATTAGCCATTCACAACTTTGGCTTTTGTAAGTGTTTCAGTATTTGTAAGGAGAAAAAAAGTACATTTAAAGTAACAGTAACTTACGATGTATGTCAATAAATAACTGGGTTTTTTTCGCCTTGAGGCCCCCGCCCACCCAAACCAAGTCGACAGTGTTCGCTACTTTATCATGAATTGTGCAAGGTGTGCTTGAGCTTATATAACTACAGCTGAAATCTACTGTGGACATGTCCGGTGACGCTCCTTTTTTGATTTTCTTGAGTGCTTCTCTGACTGGCCGCGACCTTCACGCGTAGCTGTTGGTTGTTACCAGCAGCTCATACGCCGGGTCGTGACTCCTCCTGCACAGCACCACGCAGGCACAGAGCATCCCCAGCATCTGCATTGACACGATACAGGAACGAAATAGAAGCTGTTATTCAAGTCATTATTCCCTGAGGCAGCAAATAACATGAGTGTAATCACAGAGGAAGAACTTTTGTCACTACTTTAGGATCTGGGGTTTCCTGGTCAGCAGCGACCACAACTGGGTCAGAGTTGCTGTCTGCTCAGTTTCCTGCTGACTGAGACGTCTGCAGCTTTAATTATGTTCCCAAAAGACGTGATTTTCACTTGATTTTGAAATAGTGGTGTAATAATCACTTTTAGAGTAAGGATGCTGGATTTTGTAAATAAGGCAGCTGACTCAGTGATTACGACTCAAACTGGCTTCAGTGGTTTTGTAGACTACATCCACTCTTCTATGTTTTAGTTTTAAAAAACGCATCATTGTTGTTATGTTAAGATCTGCTGTCAAAACTATTCTGGAGAATTTTAGAAACACTCCGGAGACGAAGCAGTCACGTGCAATTGCGTCAAGACACAGCTACAAGCGATGAAGGCAAAACATTGTAAACACTAACTTTCAGTCACAGTTTCA